>NC_048420.1:19502606-19614127 GCF_013103735.1 Etheostoma cragini | reverse complement strand
TGTTGAGCTACCCAGGCACCCACACAGTGTTGTTTTTAGACCTCTGTCGGGCAATACAACTCACATGCAGCCCTTGGCTGAGTGTCAGTGCATGTGTCAGTGAGGTGAGACTTCTGTGCCCTCCAGACTCAAATCCACTTTCGGATGTCTTAGTTGGACTTTTATGGGTTCAGGCACTATTAAATCTTATGATCCCTGCATTGAAGTGTTCAGTACAAACGGAGCTCCTGTAGATCAATCGACATCTCTGCTGAGACTTTGCAAGGCATTGACCCCTATGGATTCAAAATACTTTACAAAAACACCTAAAAAAATCCCTAACTGTATTCCCCCCACCCAACAGCACCCTAATCCAGGACAGCATGGCTGAGCTTGCCACGTACAAGGACGACCTCCAGACCAAGCTGGTCCCTTATACCCAGGAAGCTGCAGAGGGTCTGGGCAAAGACCTGCAGGAGCTGTTCAACAGACTGGGCGACCACATGAGCCAGGGCCGGGAGCAGATGGAGAAGTACACCCAGGAGCTGCAGACCATGATGGAGCAGAACACCGACGACGTCAGGGTCCGGGTCACCGCCTACACCCGCAAGCTGAAGAAACGCCTCAGCAAGGACACACAGGACATCAAGAGGTGAGTGAAATCCACTGAAGCAGTGAGGCGTTCACTAAAGGCTCATGGGAAACTCTGTCCAGTAACAGGCTCAAATAGTTTCTCTAACTTTTACCAACCAAACTTTGAATTGTTTACTTTGTTCCAACACTTGTTCACTTATCTGTTTTAATACTGATTCCCTTTTTTATTGTTTCACTGCATATTTTTAACAAATGTTCCCAAAAAGCAGTGGATTGGGGTTTTTGGGTGGTTGATTCTGATCCTTTGGATGTTTGTATACTAAATATCTTAAAGACTGACTGTTTTTAATTCTTAATACATACATAGACATTCTTCCATTCTGCTTAAGTATGATGTTAGACTGTAGGACATTTCCTTAGATGCATTTGACACTGTAGTAGCGGTTCATTTAAGTAATAAAACTGCAGTTATCCAACATATAACAACGCTTGCTTTACAACATGCTGAAGCTATGTGATAAATCAGATGTTTTTGAGTCCTGTTCTTCACTCAGTCAGAACTGTTCTGTGCTTCTCTCAGACGTGTTACTGACTTCTTTGAGGAGCTTCAGTCCCGCACCTCAAACAACATGGAGGACGTGAAGACACGTTTAGACCCTTATTTCGCTCATGTGCGTGACAACGCCCAGACAAAGATCACCACCCTGAATGACCTGCTCAAGTCGCAGACGGAGGTCATGAAGGACAAGATTCTGATCAAAGCTGAAGACATGAAGGAGCAGTTTGAGAAAACCGCTGAACACCTTCAGTCCACCCTGGAGGAGAAGTGGAAGGAGCTGAGGAACTGGTTACGCCTGTAGTCTCCATGTTTAGTGATAACATGTAAACCCTGCTGTTATCAAACAGTCTGGACCATCTGTTTCTCCATCACTTTCTGTATCAAAACCACATGATTTAAACAGGAAACAAATCTCCACCACAGTCTGAATGTCTAACTGAAGGTCCTTCAATAAAAAACAGCTGAAAATCAATAATGTCATTAATGATGTCATCATTGATACTTTTGTCTAAACGTCCTCTTGACCAAATTGAAGACCTTTAGGGGTGTAAATGCCGAAATCAACACAGACTGCACAAGTGGCTTAATTTGTTCAGAAATGACACAAAAAACCAACCAATCAAGGCAGCGGTAGATCAGCAACTCCAGTGTTCTGCAAGAAAATTGTTTCATGTTTTTGTTTTTTTTCCTTCTTCTTTTTCTTCTTCTTTGAGGTTTAATGAAAGGTGGCATACAATTGGTGCATTTCCATGTGCGTGGATTGGAAATGACTAATATCTACAACATTCAAATATATAAATAGCCTAAAATAATAATGCAAAACATATATAAATAACTAAACTCATCTTCTCGATTGTATTCATTGGTCTGAGATACTAAAATAGTAGGCTACTCGATGACACTCATTTCTTGAGTTCTTTAGACAAATATCTGCTAGATCACACAACACTTTCATCTTTGTGAGATTTTGAATCATATGCCTTCTTTCTTTCTCATATTTTTGACACTATAACAATATGCTCTATTGTTTCTTCTTGCCCACACTAGTTTTCAGACTTCAATTGTATTTTTTTCTATTCCATATAACAACGTCTTGACTTTGCAGTACTTACATTTTTATTTTCTTTTTCACTAAAACCCCAAGGCAAATTCATTGTATGCAAAAACACACAAATCATATATATATTACTAACAGCAACATAGCCAACATTTTCTTCTTGAACCATAAAAGAAACACTTGAATAATACAGAATTTGCATAATTTATTTTGAAATATATATATTAATTATTATTAATATTATATATTCTAAAAATGCACATACATATACATTTTTATTTTATTAAACTTGCAGAGAACGCACGTGAAGGACCTTTTTTTTTAACCTAGGACGGCGAAGGCATGGGGCAGGGGCATGACACGCCCCACTCTCCCTCCCCCTCTTGGCTAGTAGGCATCCTCGATGAGTGCTCTGGTTGCTTTGGTTAGGGTTAGACAAGAGGAGTGGGATTGGTTCGGGTTAGAGGAAGAATGGCGGAGTAAGCCAATCAGACGCAGAGAAAGGCATAGTAGGGCGGGACCTGCTTCGCCGTCCTGGGGAAAAAAGGCACGTGAAGCCTAACTGTGACATGAGTGAAGCTGCGGCACGGTGAAACCATACTTTTCCGTCTACGTCATTAGACATCCAATCAGATTTCTCCATGTACTTCTCTGAGCCAATCACAAGAGCCCATTTACATGATGCACAACATCGAGTTAGATCGTCGCAGTTCAGTGTTGTCATTTTCAAACATGTCCATCACGTCGGAGCTAGATGATTTTAATATTTCCACCTGATTTTTAATTTCCTTCACAATGAGTAACTTTTCTAGAGAGGTCATCACTCTTCAGTTGGGACATTATTCCAACTTTGTTGGGACTCACTGGTGGAATTTACAGGTAAGCTAAGCTAACGTTAGCTTTGCATGTGTGGTCTTTAGAGGGATGTGCTCCGAGCTCATGTTAGCAGCACCGTGAATGTGCATGTTGTGTTCATTTTAACACACCGAGGATATGCCATGTAAAATCAGGCTGGCACACAAAGATAACGGTAGCAAACGTCTTTGTGGTACCAACACTGCTAACTATCAAGTCTGAAGTCAGCAGTTTATTTGTGGTCAGATAATACTATTTTTAGACGGAATTGTTCATGTTATCTAGTAGAAGATACAGAAGAATCACTTACCGAGATAACTTAAAATAGGGTTAAATACATTAGCGTCTGTTTAACTGATGGAGATGTTGCCTTACATCCTAAACCATCATCTGTGACCCTCATCCAGCTGCAGAAGTGCCCTGTAAAGGCAGTTGTTTATCAGTGGTGGAAGAATATTTACCTAAATACGGTTTTGAGATAATGACTTGAGTATTTACATTTTATGAAACTTTAAATTTCACTACGTTTGTCTAACAGTTTTTTTTTTTCCACACCCTTCCTGTGCAGCATATAAAAGACTATCTCCAGATGTGTTGATGTTGAATGTTTGTGTTAAACTGTGTTGAACTAATTCTTCTACATCTTAAGTTAAATAAAGTCTTTAAAAAGCTTATTTGAAAAAGCATAGTTACAAAGCTGAAAACAGGGCAGGGTTTTTCTTACCCCATGAAAAGAACTACAACTTTTTAGAGATACTTGGTTCTCTCAGGACAACAACTCTACAAACATATGATTATTTTATAGAATATGATGCATTACTGTAGATTAAACTACCCAACAGTATATAAAAGAGTAAAAATTAGCACAATCTTAAACATCTACGGCAGTAAAATGCAACAGACTTTATTGCCGCAGAAATATTAATAAAAACAATCTGGAGTTTTTAAATGTCAGTTCCTTTTATAAAAACAGAAATTAGAGGTTATACTCAAGTGATGTTAGTTTTCATTAGTTTTTTTTCACCATTGAGACTTCTTCAGGATAGATAGTTTGTTGTTTCATAGCTGATATTTTTAATACGTTTACCACCTGTTGGGAATATCTCCCTCTCTGTTCTTCTAAGACGGAGCTATTGTGGTATTTCTGATAGTTTTAGCTTCACAGACTGTGACAGACGTGATGACGGGCTTGTCTTTGTTCGCAGGATGCGTCTTTATCATATGATCCAGATGCGCCACCGAGTGAGATCCAGAGCGATGTCGTGTTTCGGGAAGGAGAGACTCTGGGCGGAGAAGCCACCCACACACCTCGCCTCATCGCCATGGACCTCAAAGGTAACTTCTGCATGTCACGTGCTGCTTATTGCTGAAAACATCCTCTGTGCTGGAGCAGCTTTATTTTTCTCGTTGTTTGGTTGTAAATGTTTCCTATTTTAATTACTTTATAAAAGGTTTTGGTTATTTAAGATTTCTTAATAGGAGACAGGTTCATTCAAAAACTTGAATGTGAATAATGCTTGCTGAAGATGATTCACCCGCCTGTCACACTCTGTCTATAACAGGAAGTCTTCGCACTCTACGGCAAGAGGGAAGTCTGTATGACGCTGGCAAAGACATCTCTGCCGCCACATGGTAAATAAGAAAGTCTCCGTCTATCTGTAGTATTGCCTGTTTGTTCAGCTATAGATATAGCATAGTGTATTACTGGTGGATTATGGCACTTTTTTAAACCTTTTTTTTTGATGTTCTGTAACTTATCGTTACATTGATTGATTGGTTGATGAGATCCGACAAAGTTTCCTTCCTAATTAAAGGTTTAATAATCGGTATTTAAGACACGTATTGAGACAATTCTGGTCTTTATGATGTAAACATGTGCTCCAACTGACAGGGAGGGAAGCCTCATGATGCACAAAGAAAGTCCAGCTGAGAAGAACCTCTTTCTTGAAGATCTGGACAAGTTGGACGTGAGTATTTATGGTGGAAACGCAACTGACCAGCCGCTTCATAATAATAATAATAATAATAATAGCATATTTTCCATGTCTTGAGACAGTGATGCCAAGCCATTCAAAATAACGTTCTCTCTAGAGTTGTGTTCATAATAATAGCAATGTGTTAAAGGTTAAAGGTGAATAAGGCACAAAAACCTTAGAATGACTTTTAGTTCCCTAATATCAATGCATTGGGAGTACTGCAAAGTGAATTCCAAATCTAAACATGACCACAATTGATCAAGTTTGTGTTCTACCTTTACAAAGGTCTTGTGCTGGAACAACGAGAAAACGTATCTACTAGAGCCAAAGTTTTGTCTCTGCAATTTATATTTTCATTTTAATTTTGATTGGTCAGGACACAGCTAGGAAACTGCTTTCCCACTATGTGTATTTCTATGGTAGAGGCATTGTATTGCACCTTGGTATGAACCTTCTCAAGCCTTGTGCTGGTCGCTTCTCTTGTCTCCAGAAAGGGGAGGTCCTTGCTGAATCTGATTTTTACCTCAGTTCCCAGCCTCAGCACTCAGGTAATAAAAACCTTAAGAACCCTTTTTAAAACTTTGCATGAAATACAAGATTGTGTGTCGGACGCAGCAGCGACCACTCAGACAACTCTCCCACCAGCAGGTACAGTGCGTGTGGATACTGTGAACAGCCAGCTGGCCCGAGTCCAAAAGCGCTACAGGCTGGAGGGCAGCGTGAAGGTGTGGTCCGACTTCCTGAGGATCCACCTGCACCCTCGCACCATCTCTGTCATCCATCAGTACAACCATGACGGGTAAAGTGCAACGCCAGACTTTCTACGCAGTGTTGAACAAAATGAGGCAACTGCTGAATTGCATCAGCTGGTCCCTTCCTCCAGAAGATGTCAGGCTCTACACAGAGTTGGGCCTAAACAGTGACTAACAGGCTCTCTGTAGGCTGAATCTTTATGTTAAAGCTTGTTACACTCCCTACTGCACCCCCAAACAGTTACTGACTATGTTGTGGCCGTGAGCAAAACATGTTTAATGGATGAATTTGCTTGTGTTACATTCAATGGGTTAGTCTCAGCACAGCTCTATATTTGTATTTGTGGGTGTCCAGGGAGACTTCCCGTCTGGAAGCTTTCGGCCAGGGAGAGACTCTCCTGAAGGGGTCGGTACTCGAGGAGCTGGAGGACAAGCTGCACTTCTTTGTAGAGGAGTGTGATTACCTTCAGGTCAGTCATTGTTTTTGTACTATGCTGCGTTTTATTAAAGAGAATTTTCAGCTAGTTGTTCGGTTTAAAACTTCGCTGATGTATTTTATTCCTCACCTCTCTGCATCCTGTTTTCCTCTCAGGGTTTCCAGGTTATGTGTGACCTGGCTGATGGCTTTGCAGGCCTGGGGTCAAAGGTCACAGAGATGCTACAGGACTCTTATGGTGGAAGAGGCATCCTAACCTGGGGGTTAGCACCTGTCAGTCACGCAAATTCAGTGAGTCAAAAACTCAAGTCAACTCTTGTTGATTTATTGTTTCAGTGTTTTATAAGAGGCTGTGTTAAAGCAGGTGTTTCGTAAATGGACTTCTGTACTTATTGTATTCTTCCTGTTCAACCAGACTCCTATGAAGGACCTCTACCACATGTTGAACTGCGCATTAGGGACAGTCCACATGGCCAGTCACAGCTCTTTCTTCTGCCCGTTGACCCTGCGCGGTGGACTAGGCAGACGGCCCTCCGCTCCCATAGCATTCCCCCTCCTAAATTACGACGTGAGTTTTGTTTACTATCACTTACTGTATCTTTAAACTATTCCAGACATGTTTAATGGTAATTGAAATGTGTCAAATTCAATCTTTTCTCAGTTTATTTTGATGCCTTATTTCAACATTTGAATTGATTTTGTTTTGGTGAAGTAAAGTAAATTTAAAGAAACATTATGATGATAAATGGAAATAAAAAGACGTCAAACTGTCGCAACACAGGTTTACTCTAAACCAGATGTTTAGACTTATAAAACTGTATTGGAATCACATTTCTTTAAGATTTAGTTTAGATATAATTAAAAACATGTTATGACTTACAAACCGCTGTTTTACGTTGAATGTGCGTTTATGCATGAATGCATCTGATATTGTCATCGATTAACAATATTGTTTGTCTTTACCCTGTCTCAGCCGTCACTTTGGTACCACTCCAGCTCTGTGTTGGCTTTGGGCCTAGATGCCCTCACTTTGCCTTACAGGCTGAAGAACAACAGCGTCCCAATGGGGCAGGTGGCAGATGCACTGGCTGTATCTGGGAGAAAGGTGACATACCGCTATTTGTTTTGGTATGTTCACGTCTCTGTAGAGAGAAGGCACTGAGCTCATGATGACCATGGTCATTTAAATCCTAGGTGGTGGCTGCTTATGGTGCCATCCCCTTTCCCATGATGCACGGCAGCACTCTCCCTGACGCCCTAAATGCATGCACCGATGCATTGCCCTGGAAACCTTTATCATCTTGCTCTGAGCCCGGCGACGGCCGATGCTACAGCCAGTGGGTAACACTCAAAGGCTTCGAGGGCCAGAGACTAATCAGGTTGGCAGTTTTTTAATACAATTTATTTTGTGCCACGCTTTCACATAGCTGAGGAAAAGCCACATAAAATATTAAATGAAGCGAACTGTTCACACAAGACAGTAACGTGAGCTATTTAAATAATCTGGATACAAAGTTAAGCAGAATTTGCTATTACTAGTGTAACGCCATGTGCACTGTACTTTGTTCATAGCAACCGGTTCCAAAACGTTCCAGTCAGAGAGTAAATGCTGGAAAAATATTCTTATTAAATCTTTACAATAATTCCCCAAAAGAACTAAAGCCCTTACAAAGCGTGTAGGTTGCTAGTCGAAGTTTGTTGTTGTTTCCTGTAGCAAAGAGACTTGGCAAACGGTGACACACAGACGGCGTTCAGGCTTTGTCCTGGAAATGTACTTCCATTGATCCAGACTAAACAGACTGTGACCTGGGCGGGGGGGGTTCTTACTGATGTTTCTGGGCTTCTTGTATAGACGGCCAATATACTGTGTGCACGTTTGGAACCACAGTTCTTGTTTTTGTCTTGTTTTGATCATTTTTTTTATTCCATCAGCTCTCTGGCTCCAGGGACTCAACCCCCCACTCCCCTGCATAGCCTCCACAGTGGGGAAGACGTCCTGGCTTCCTACATTGGATCGTTCTATCCTACAGCTCCTCTGTGAGTCCCCCCACTGTCACATGCTGTGGACATAATCATTTTACTTGTTGGTCTTTGGAACACTATATTTAAACCCCCTTCTATTTTCCCTCTCCCAGGGCTCTGCAGTTGGTGTCTACACCCAGTAAGCTGACAGCACCTTTCCCTCAGATATTCAGTCAGTCCCTCGGATCTGAGGGCTTCCTGCAGAGCCAGCCTCCTCCACCTGGCTGTAAGCTTATCTCTATTTAACTTTACTCTTTTTGTAGCTTGAAAACCTTTCACCTCGGATTTGATGGTATTATAAAAGAATCCTTCCCTATGTCTGTAGCGCCGGCCCCTGTGGTCTCCTCTGCACCCGTCATGACTTCCCTCCAGTCCGGGCCTGCAGTTGGCTCGTGGCTGTCTGAGCTGCATCGCGGTGCCAGAACTTTGGACATCCGCCGTGTGGCCCCCAGCTTCCTCTCCCAGGGGCCCGAAATGGCAGAATACGAGGAGGCGCTGGAGGAGCTGCGGCTACTGGCGCGGTGTTATCGTGACGACAGCGGCATGCACTCTTCCTCAGAAGAGGATGATGACTAGCACTCTGATCTGAATAGACTGATGACTGCTAGCCTGTCTTTGTATACCAACCTGCATGCACTCCTACAGACAGAGCGACGAAGAGGGACTGTGCTTCTGGGTTATGACTGAAGACTGAACTACATGGCAACAGAAAGAGGTGAAACGTTTCTCATGAGTCGAAAGACACAGATGAGGGAATATTTAGAAGTTAGTCCTCTACATGTGTAGTGTTCAGTGAGGTGATGGATGTAGGATTATCTGACTGTAACTGGTATTGTGTTTTATACTAAGTATATGAATGTATTTACACCGGTTTTGGGCACAGGTTGCTCTGACCATTAAATTCAGTTATGTATGGTCATATTGGAAATGGCTGATTTTCTATCATTGCCAGAGCCCAAAGGGACCAGCCGCCAGATAAAGCAAATTGACATATTAAAATTATTTAAAGCAAACCAATGCCTTGCGATTTCATTCTGATTAGCATAATTGAAATCAATTTTCAGTAGTTAGAGACCTAGAGTAACTTGGGGAAGTATTTGTCCCCTTTGAACTTTGCCACATTTCAGGCTTCAAACAAAGATAAAACAAATTTTATGATAAGAGTCAACAAGTGGGACACAATCATGAAGTGGAATGATTTTATTGGATATTTCAAACTAACAAACTGAAATATTTTGCATGCAAAATTATTCAGCCCCTTTAAGTTAATACGTTTTCGCACCACCTTTTGCTGCAATTACAGCTGTTAGTTGCTTGGGGTGTGTCTATCAGTTTTGCACATTGAGAGAATGACATTTTTGCTCATTCCTCCTAGCAGAACAGCTCGAGCTCTGAGGTTGGATGGAGAGCGTTTGTAAACACCAGTTTTCAGTTTATTTGTGAACCATTCCTTTGTAGATTTTGCTTTATGTTTTGGATCATTTTCTTGTTGGAAGACAAATCTCCGTCTCAGGTCTTTTGCAGACTCCAACAGGTTTTCATCCAGAATGGTCCTTTATTTGGCTGCAACCATCTTCCCTGTCCCTGCTGAAGAAAAGCAGGCCCAAACCATGATGCTGCCACTACCATGTTTGACAGTGGGGATGGTGTGTTCAGGGTGATGAGCTGTGTTGCTTTTACGCCAAACATAACGTTTTGCATTGTTTCCAAAAAGTTCGATTTTGGTTTCATCTGACCGAAGCACCTTCTTCCATGTTTGGTGTGTCTCCCAGGTGGTCTGTGGCAAACTTTAAACGAGAGTTTTTATGGACATCTTTAAGCAATGGCTTTCTTCTTGCCACTCTTCCATAAAGACCAGATTTGTGCAGTATACTACTGATACTGGTCTCCCACCTCAGCTGTAGATCTCTGCAGTTCATCCAGAGTGATCATGGGCCTCTTGGCTGCATCTCTGATCAGTCTTCTCCTTCTATGAGCTGAAAGTTCAGAGGGACAGCCAGGTCTTCGTAGATTTGCAGTGGTCTGATACTCCTTCCATTTCAAAATTATCACTTGCACAGTGCTCCTTGGGATGTTAAAAGCTTAGGAAATCTTTTTGTATATAAATCCAGCTTTTAACTTCACAACAGTATCTCGGACCATCCTGGGGCCTTCCTTGATCTTCATGGTGCTCTCTGCACTTTAAACGGACCTCAGACTATCACAAAGCAGGTGCATTTATACGGAGACTTGATAACACACAGGTGGTTTCTATTTATCAACATTGGTCATTTAGGTCAACATTTGATAATATAGAGATCCTCACTGAACTTCTGGAGTTTGTCTGAATAATTTTGCATGCCCAATTTTTCAGTTTGTTAAAAGTTTGAAATATCCAATATATTTTGTTCCACTTCATAAGTGTTCCACTTGTTGATTCTTCAAATTAGTTTCTTTGACGCCTGAAATGTAGCTGAAGGAGGAGGCTAAGACCAACTCAAGTCTATTTTCTGTCACATTTAATCCGAAGGCGGTTATCTTCTATTGATTTAATCTTAAAAAACAATACACTAGTGTATTTTCGTTTTGTAAAAAGCTACGTAGTTTTCTAAACAAGCTGCGCGCTGTAGTTTTAGGGAGCATTAATTAGCATAAGGAATGATTTGGGAGTTTTTAGGCAAAGATCTTAATTTCTTTGTAAATTAGCATCTGCTCCAACTTTGCTACAAAAGGTAATCGTGTATTATGTCAAAATTGAAACAATACATTACTGACATTGAAAAAAAATTAAATCCAATGACAAATGTAGAACAGGCATTTTTATTCTGAAATAAAATGATACAAGGATTTCACAAAAAGGTGAGATGTTACAACGTAGTCCCACCCAGCATTTTGACAACAGTATGCTTCTACATTTGATTAAAAAAGGCTAAGACACATACCATCATTTAAACTTATAAAACTGAGATTGCACCCTGTTATTTTACAAACACCCTCATACAAGACTGCTCTAATGAAAAAAGATGTAGAGTAAAAGTCAAATGAAATGGAGTAGCGTGTGCATAAAAGACAAATGCCTGGTATTCTACAGCTATTTATCAAAAAACAGGAGGCAGGGGTAGTGTTGTGGGATCTGGGGAATGTAAATGGAGGGCAAAGGGAGACACAGGGATAAGGGCTCATGACAAAAAACAAAAATCAGAATTAAGAGCGGGAACGAGACCGCGAGCGAGACTGGGAGCGGGATTTGGAGCGGGACTCTGAACGGGAGGCCGATCGGGAGCGGGAGCGGGCTTTGGCAGGTGAGGGAGAACGTGATTTGGATTTGGACTTTGATTTAGACCTGGCTCTGGATTTGGATTCAGCAGGGGAGCGTGAACGGGAGCGAGAGCCCCTTTGAGGCTCGGCACCCTCGTCGTCGCTCTTGGGCTGCGCACGGCCCTTTGAGCCTGATTTTCTAGAGCGATCCTTAATCCCTGATCTAGAACGAGACCTGGAGCGGGAGCGAGATCTGGACCTGGAGTCGTCCTTCTTGTTCTTCTTCCCGTCTTTCTTGCTCTTTTTGCTCTTGGGGCTGCGACTCCTGCTGCGGTCCTTGTTCTTTGGAGCGCCGTTGCTGCGCTCTTCTTCCTCTTTTTTGCTCTTTATCTTATTCTTCTTGCTACGAGATCGGCTGCGGGAGTTCGACGCCGCCCTGTGAACAACATCAGAAAGTACAACCAAGTGTTTTTGATTCTATGCTGTGCACAAAGGATTCGGGGATTATTTCTACTGTCCTACCACAACCTGACATCCCACAATTATTTGCTGGTGGAATAGTAGATAAACTATCAGTGGACAGAGAAACTAGGCTATAAAGCCTTGGCCTAAGATTTATTAAAAACAAAAAAAACAGCTGTAGATATCAGACTTCTACTTTTCATCACCAGTTATGAACTCCATGCACACCTGTGCATGTTCCTGGAAAAATCTATTTATAAAAATGTGCTCTCATCTTACTGCTACTTGAGTGCCAATATTTTAATGTGGAATTTAAATGCAGCTGCTAAGAGCATTGAGTGTCTT
The DNA here is from genome assembly GCF_013103735.1 of Etheostoma cragini. Taxonomy (NCBI): domain Eukaryota; kingdom Metazoa; phylum Chordata; class Actinopteri; order Perciformes; family Percidae; genus Etheostoma; species Etheostoma cragini. The sequence continues at coordinate 19,601,853 of NC_048420.1, read as the reverse complement.
GAGTCTAGATTTCTCACCTGGAGTGGGAGCGGCTGCGACTGCTGCTCTCACTGCGGCTGCGGCTCTTGCGAGACCTGCGGCTCCTGGAGCGGGACCTGAGAAAACATGGAGAAAACAATTAGCAACGTTACCATCGCCTGGACCGGGGATTGTTACAAAGCTTCATCTGCTACTAAGCCAGCTCTTTTTATATCTAACTGGATGCTCCTTTCAAGCATTACATCTGAAGCACAGCTAAAACCCCAGTGCAATCCAGCTAAAGTTCCTCATGTCCTACTGCTATATTTAGAAACATCAATATGCATCAGGAATCTGTGTCTAACCTGGAATGGCTGCGACTGCGAGAATAAGAACGTTTGCGTCTGGCTCCAGGCCGGTCCTCGATGAGCCGGATCTTTCTACCGTTCACTTCTGTGCCATCGAGCTTCTCCAGGGCCCTCTTCATGTCAGAGTAGAGCCTGAACTCTATCACCCCCTCATTTTTCCGGCCCTTGTGGGTGTCAGCATAAGTCACCTCCCCTGCCTGCCTCATGTAGTCCTTTTAAAGAAAAAGAAATCACAGCGATCAGAGGGAAAGAACTGACTTAAGGGATATGATCAGATGGCCGACGCTGCAACAATGTGCGGTGATTTGCATATACGTCTTTTTGCCGTTGTGTATCTTTCTGTGGCAAAAGGAGCACACTGTCTTTATTTTTCAGTGGTTAAGTTTTTCAAACTTGCACAGTAATGTATTTCAACATTCATGTAACTGTTGTGGAAATCCAAGTAAAACAGTTATCCTATTTTTTTTATCCAAATATAAAAGTTCTTAAGAACAAGACAGTAGACAAATGAGAACACGGTGTATGACATATTGGCTTTAGACATAACTTTGTTAAAATAAACACGTTACGCAAGGAAAAAAAGCTTCTTACCTTCAGGTCCTGCCAGCTGCAGCGGCTGGAAAGATTCTCAACAATGAGCCGATAATCTGTCCGTATAGGTGGACCATATCTGTCTCTTCCCCACCGTCCATATCCACCTTTTAAAGTTAACAAGGAAAGGAAAGAAAAATGAGGACCAAAGAGAAACTGTGATGGTGCATTCATACTAAACTCCAAGCTAGACTCTAAAAAATAGCAATATTCACTTGGGAAAAGGAAACAAAGAGGGGGGAAAGCAAAGGTGAAAAAAAATATAAAAAAGACTTAAAAAACCTAAATATATTATATTCTTAAGATATTTCTGTCTACAAATAAAAAAATATATATTTAAAAGCCTAAACCTATACAACACATTTGTAGCTAATTAAATTTTGGTAAAAATTTCAATGGGCCTATTCTCCAAGTAGGAAAAAAAGAGAATCTCATTCAAAAACAAAACTGATCAAGGAAGTACTTACGGTGAACTAAAGCAAGTTTCTAAGCTATCCTATATTAAAAAAACAAAAAAACAATTCACTGTTACAAAACATGTTCTTTTTTCAGGCACCTATAAGAGCTGAACCCACATCTGTTCCTAACCCCCATGGCATCCTCACCACCCGGCCTGGGCCTAATGGGAAAAGCGGTCTTCATTCACAATGGCTCCCTTTTTTGGTCTGCCCAGGGGCCCAGAATGGTCAAACCACACTCTTGGAAAGGGGGGACACCATGGCCAGCAATAGGGGCAGGCAGTCAGCAAAGGACTCTTTCAATTAAAACATTGAGGTTCTTTGTTAAATCTTTTACCTTTAAATTGACAGTCACTTTAAGTAAAATAATAATAAATGGAACAAGACATCAATATACAAGATATTTAACAATCAAATAATTATTTTACAGTATTCAAATGAAGACATTTATATCCCTTTTTCCATCAGTAAGCCATTTCCCCATCACATATTACTCATTTTTCTATCCATCAAATGGTAACCCAAGATAGTTTTCATGTCATTGGTGGCTCTGGTGCACACAAATATAATTGTGACATGTACCAAAATGAAATCTGTTATGCCCACTCTTCAGCTGGTGAAAAAAACAAACAAAAAAAACACTTATGTGGTGTACCGTACACTGTCTGCTAATCTATTTGCAAGGTGATTAAAAACAGAAACTGAGACTTTATGTTAATCAGACCAGAACACCCAGAGGGCTCATTGAGGCCAGAACAATAGTAAATACTGGTGAAATTAAGGGGAAGGGGTGTGGATGGGCGTGTGCGACTCAAAGGCAAAAGCTGAAATGAAAACAGTTCCATTTAAAGATGTGCATGTTAAGAGGAGGTTAGACTCTTTTCAGTGATAAGGGATGGAGAAATGGTACCAGGCGAGCCGAGCAATACTGGCCAAAAGTTTTACTTATGTGTTACTCCATGGCATCGTGTGTTTTTTCCCACCCAGATCTCTCAGTTGCTGCCCACGTCCGTCGTTTCCAGCAATTAAGCCTATTCTGACGTTTCTAGGACTTATAATGCTGAGGTTATTGCATCACTTTTCCGGACAGATTTTGTGACACAGTATCATAACAAACGCAATCTTTTCCTATATCACATCACCCAGTTCAAGGTTCCACTTACAGCCACACGCTTCAGCCATAGTCAACCAACCTTTATCAGCGTCAAATCTACAATTTCTAATACAAACACTAGGGTGTAAATTGAATGCACATCAGCCACCAAGGACAAGCTTACAATTTTGCCGCCCCTTTGAAATTTAGATTAATGGTTCCCTGTAATGAATAAACCCCTCATCAATGATATTATTCATGTGAAATTAACACAAATCTCTGTTGAACACTTACTTCTTCCGCTTCCGCTTCCACTGCCGCCGCCGCCTCCTCCTCCTCCACTACCACCACCACCACCACCACCATAACCTCCATCACGACGGGGTCCCTTGGTGTGCTCCACAATGACCCTTTCCCCACACAACTCCTTGCCGTTCAAGTCATACACAGCATCATCTGCATCACGGGGGTCATCAAATTCAACAAACCCATACCTTTATAACAGAAGAAAACACGTTTTAACACTCATTTTGACAATGTTTTTACTGGAAAACACAGCGGAGGTCAGGTTTGCACACTCTGGTCAAACCCACAGAGTACACTACAGAGTCTTAACTTTCACTAGCAACAGGATAAACTAAATGTTGGACACTGATGTGTTAACATTTCCTAAAAAAAAAAAAAAACTTGTTTCAATGCAATATAATTTGTTATTACGTTTGCATTTGTTTGTTGGGCTAGCCAATTAATGAAATGTTATTGTCAACGTTAGCTAGCTAGTTATATAGCGAGCTAAACGGACTTATGAAACAGTTATTTTTCAGGTGAAGTAAGGTTGTAGTAAATGTTTTATATACGTGTATGTTTGAGATTGTAAAGGACTTAGCGAACTGATCAGCTACTTTTTTTAAATTATAATTAAGACTTCTTCGTTTCCCTGTCACAACTAAAAACTAAACATCTGTTTCGGCCCAGAATTTCACAATAAAGACAACGCACGTTTTTTTTTAGGTCGATCTTAAGTTAATAACGAGTGTGACTTAACCATAGGGACTTGGACTTGTTGAGCTAGCTCACGGATTGCTTGCAATTCACACAGCCGCCAGTGACATTGCCACGTCTAACCTTAGCTAGCTAGCTAAGTGAGTTAGCTTAGCCGTGGTCGCGATAGCTATGCTAACGCTCAACGCGAAAGGCCAACCTTTAACATTGCAAAGAGAAAATAAGAGGTTTAGCAAAACTAAAACTTTACTGTAGATAACATTCGCGACGGCTTTTATTGAGATATTAGACATACTAGCTAGCATTAGCAGGCCACTGCAAACAACAAGGACCAGTCTGCACGTTATCTTGTTGCGGCCTATAGAGGCGTTAGCTTCACAAAGAACGGACATCGACAAACGTTACCCATTTTTCAGATCGACTTCTAGTATCTTCCCGTATCCTTTGAAGAACCTCTCCACGTCCTTTTCTCTGGCCCTGTAGCTCAATCTTCCGATGTACACCCTCGACATCTTGCTAGTTTGCGCTTGCTAATCTAGCGAAATGTGGGATCTGGCTAAAACCGAACAAGCACAGACGGAGATGAGGCGCGAGGCTGAAAAAGATGGATACACGCGGTCCTTTGATACAATAGGTTGCGGCTGCTGGGGGCGTGTCTTCCGGTGTAGAGGGCTCGGATGGCCTGGGTGAAGTCTCTCAGGTGGCCCCATTACTCCCATACAAGTTATCTATATCAGTGCTGAGACTATCATTGGACTAATTGATCAACCGAAAATTAATAGCGAACTATTCCCATAATCAATTAACAGGTTAAAATATCCTATATTGTAAAAATCGAGATTTCTTTTTTTTTTAATGCTGTATAAGTACTGTGCAAATACCAAAACGCTCAATCCACAAAGAAATGCACACAACGCCAGTCATTCAGGGTGCAGGCACTCCGAGGACGTAGTACTTAATCCACTACTTGAGTAAATGTAACGTTACTTTACACACCACTACATGGTGTGTAAAGCAATCCACACAGTCTGGCTGGGAAGAACACATTTTTGGCATTGGAAAATGCCTTTAACGATTAGTTGATAATGTTTATGATGGGCGACTAGATTAATCGACTGACCGTTTAAACTTTAATTTAGATCATGCGGGTTTGTCCAAAGTGGCTTTTAAAAGTTAAAACCTTCACGTAGGCCTACCGAAGTTAGTGACCTGCCGCTACAGCGAGACGTCTGAGCAGCGGTGGGCGGGGCTAACGACTGTACACAGTCAGGGATTACACTGCTCTCCTGTGTGCCGGTTATTATTTTTTTCATCCTAAAATCATGCATGTACCACTTTAATACCCCCGCTTTAAGTAAGTTGAAACAGTTGCTCAAATATGAAAAGTGTTGGCAACTTTTTTCTTCAATGGGTTGAAGAAAGTGAAGTCTCTTTGGGAGGGAAATAACGGGGCAGGACGTTAGCCGAATGTTAGCTAACCAGCAACAGGTCAGTTGGTTGGTCAACTAGCTAACAGACAAAACGGTTATGGAGCGCGCGACTTTTTCAAAATACTCCTGGGTCGATTTTTTCTTCTCTGTGATCGGAGTGTGTACGTTTTTGGTGGACTGGGGCTCGGACGTCTGGGTGGCCACCGAGTTTTACTGCCGCGGGGAATTGTTCTGGTTCTGGGTGGTGGTCGGCCTCATGGTCCTGTCGTCAGTCGTCGTCCAGATGTTCAGCTGGTTCTGGTTCAAGTATGACCGACAGCTGCAGATGTTCAGCGCGCGGACCGAAGGAGGAACCGTGTTCTTCAGGGACCAAGTGAAGCTCTCCTGCGTGTTACATGTGCTGCAGCTGGGTTTCCTTTGCAGGTAGACAGCAAAAATAAATGTGCAGTGCGGACGAAGTTACTGTAATATATACTGTTGTAAATACTCTACTATTAAACTCCCTGAGATACAAAAAAATTACAAAAGTATCATCAGCTTAATGTAAAACAGAAGTAAAACTACTCAGTATGCAGGATGGCCCATTTAAGAATAATATATAGCAGATAATAACACTTAATTACAATTAGTGATGCATAATGTACACATCACACTGCTGCAGCTGGAAATGTTGGGGATAATTTGAAAGACTTTATATTCTGGATATATGTTAAGCTACAGTATTTATATGGTAACGCATTACTTGATTTATATTTTGTATTAATCTGAATCTTCAAAGTAACTAAAGCTGTCAAATAAATATTCAAGTAAAAAGTAAAATATCTGCCTCCAAATTGTAGCCGATAATGTAAACTCAAAATTGTACAGTACTGCAGTGAATGCAGTTAGGTAAATGTTGGTGAACCCATCAAATTAGTACAATAATACTGAGCTAATGCAGCAAACTACTTGGTTGTTGGTTAAACTTCATATTCAAGTTTATATATGGAATCAAACTGCCTACATCTATTTATTGGGACTGTAAATGCTCGTCTGATGGCAGTTTCTCAAGGTGAGGAAATTTGTTTCAACAACAGGTTAAATGAACTCAAACGTCCAGCTTGTGTGATGAAAACACACTTTAATCTTGACAAAACTGAAATACTACTACCTGAGCACAAACTATTTCCACTGTAGGAGTATTTCTTGGATATTTGTGCAAAGTATCAGACAAGCAAGTGGGTATTGTCATTTGACAGGTGCTGTGACCATGAATGAAAATGTCAGGTGTGGCCCAGTACTAAATCTAGTGACTCAGAAGAAAAGGGAATGTTTAAAGGGCTCGACTAATATGAGTCAGTGCTTTTCAAGTGCATCATGCTACATTGCCTCTATTCACCCTTAAAAAAGTATGTTGAGCTTCATGGGTTTGGCATGCGCGGCCATTTTCTCACAATCCATGTGTCATGTATACTGTAACAGCCCTTCTCTGACAAATTGATCCACGTAGGCACATCTCCGCCATACGCCAAGGCTTCAGGGTCTGGTGGCGGAAAGAGGAAGGGTCGGAGTACGCTGTTTACCTGACACACGACCTCAGCATGCTCCGGCTTATCGAGACATTCTGCGAGAGTGCTCCTCAGCTCACTCTGATGATCTACGTCATGCTGCACACAAACAAAGCCAGGACTGTTCAGTGTGAGTTACTTCCACTCTACAACAAAAGCAAAGTGTTTTGGTGTGTGAACAAAGATTTTATCTACCTAGTTTAGCTTGGAAAAACACTCCGAGTCTGAGTCGTGGTAAGTCATGGAACACCAAATGTGTGTTCACTTCCTCTTGGTTGCTACACTGATGGTTTAACTTCTGATTTTTGCAGTTGTGAGCATTGCTGCATCAACCACTTCCATAGCCTGGATGGTGGTGGATTACCACCGCTCCCTGCGCTCCTTCCTCCCTGACAAGGCCAAGCAGGGCTGGTGTTCCTCTTTGATCTACTTCCTGTGGAACCTGCTGCTAATTGCCCCACGTGTGATGGCCCTTGCTCTCTTTGCCTCAGTCCTGTCCGGGTACATCGCTGCCCACTTCTTGATGCTGGGGCTCATCTTTGTGTTGTGGGCCTGGCGACAAGGGACAGACTTCATGGACAGCGTCGGTGGGGAGTGGCTCTACCGGGCCACCGTAGGGCTTATTTGGTACTTCAGCTGGTTTAATGTAGCAGAGGGTCAGACCAGAGGCAGGAGCATCATCTATCATTCTTTCATCACCACTGATGGAGGAATCCTGCTGGTGACTTGGTGGTGTTACAGGGACCCTGTCCAGACTGAGTCATACGCCCTCACTCTGCTCATCAATCTACTTGTCATCTACCTCTTGGGACTGCTCTTTAAAACCCTCTACTACTGCTGCTTCCACCCCAAGCTGTGGAGGCCACCGGTGAGGGAGCCAGGACTGCCCGATGATCTTCCTGATGCAGAAGTGTCCTTTAGAGACGTCTCCATCCAGGACGGCACCCTGTCCCCCCAGCTCCTCAACAAACGCATGGCCTGCCATGCTGCTCATTTTTACTCCGAGCAAGGAGTCATTAGAAACACTGATAGCACAAACAGAGCGGAGCCGTCAAATCTGTGATGTTTGATTTTTAGTTTGCCAAATTCAACAGTGTATGTCCTTCTTTGGTAGTGATAGTATGCAACCATCGCTCTTAGGACTCCGGTGTCCTATCTGTGATGCAATATAACCGGGTGCTCAGTATAATATGAACCAAAATAGAGGCTCAAAAACGGTACCTGAAACCAAGAGAGGTCAATATGGATAAAATCCTTTTCAAATCGGTACATACATCAGTACCTACAGTATATTGGGATATAGTAAATTCCTGGAAGAACTGTTAAAATAACTAATAATTGTTTTTTTTAACTATCCAGATACTTCATCACATTGATGCAAATGCCATATACGAATCCAGTCCCGCTAGTTGTTTTGCAATCTTGCCACAATGTTCTAACAGCACCATTGATATTTCCACACTACAAACTTTAATGAAAAATCTGTTATAATCTCACTGTATACATTTGCAAATGTTCTCCACTCTACTTGAAACTGGGGGTATTTGATAAGCTCATTGCTAACCCAATATAGTCAGGTGTTAGTTTTATTTGATACATTTTCTACAAAGCAACTTGAATGTTGTTAACTTTACAGATAAGACAAGTAAATTTAGTTATGGGGACAACTATTTTCATATGTACCATATGATCATATGGGTTGGTTGTTGCTGTTGTTGCTGTTGTTGCCTTGTATCTCCCAAATAAACAACCTTGTTTTGTCAATTCATGTGGATAATCTCTAAATTTACCTACCAAGATTGGATTTCTGAGGTTTTTCCATGGCAACAACAGTCATCTAAATGTGTGTTTGTGTGTTTGGTTGTTACATGTACTACTGATGGAACTTATTTAAATGACTTTGAATGTAGATTTCAACCAGTCTCTCTCCTTTTTATACTTTCTGTTTTCAGTTACCGTGCTGTTTTTAGACCACTTGACTGGGTACTCGGTTTTATCAGGATGATATTGATGGTGTCAAAGTCAAGTGTTATTTCTTCAAATAAGAATTGTTAGTACATATTTTACAAAATATGTCATCACTAGCTATAGGTACAAAACCAGTAATGTTTGCTTATCTTGTGATCCGATGTGCTAAATGTCTCTGTTTACTTAAGTAGCAGTGTAAAGCACAGTGCTACATAGACAAAACTCGCTATTTTAGACGGTACATGTTTTATCCACATTTCTGTGGGTGCTCTTAAAGTTAATCTAATTTGTCACATTGTTTCATGTTAAGTTCTGCGAATGTTCATACAAAGTGTTGTAGATCCACTTATTTGCCAACAAACCAAAAGTCAAGGCTGGTTGTTAATATTTTACCTCATTTGCCATGTGCAATTATTAAAGTGGTGACAATGTTGTATTATCCGTTCTACTTTGTGCTTTGATTTGCACGGTAATTTACCGCTCAGTAAAGTCACTTTATTTAAATATTGGAATGTTTTTAACTCTTAAAGGTTTAGAATAAAAAAGAATAGAGTGCCTTTATTGTCATTACACACAAGTTCACAGTACCTGTGCAATGAGATTGAAGCAATCCCTTCACAGTGTTGACAAAAAACATAAGATAAGAATATAAAATATCAAAAATATCCACATACAGTAAGTTGTATGTAAGTAAACAGGTAGTCTTGCCTTGCCAGACCTCTCTCTACAGCACTGTGAAGTAAGGAAACTGGAAACAGTAAGCCTTCGACAAATCACGTTTCATTATAGGAGGGCCAGTGGGTGGGGTTACAGAGTATTTGAACACCGAACCTTTGCCCCTTGCATACTTTCAGTTGCCTTTCTTCATTTTTGATGTTTACGGGTGGCGTGTTAACAGCTCTGTTTTAAAGTATGTAAGCACTAGAAGAAGTACTAGGCGCTAGAAGCAGGCAGTTTGAGCGGATATGTGAACTTTATTTTGACAGTATTAGTATGGGTGTGTTTAAGTACTCTCTAATAGACTTCCTCTTAGTTTGCGTGGGTCTGCTGTTCCTCCTGCTGGACATAGTGCTGGATGTATATGCTGTTGTGTCTTTCTACCAGGAAGAGGCTTATGTGAGCCTCGGTATCCTGCTGCTGTTCCTCCTGGGCTCGTCCTTTCTTGTTCAGGCCTTCAGCTGGCTGTGGTACAGCTACGAGCACTTTGAGAGGCTGACGAAGGTTGAGAAATGCCTGAGCCAGTGCCAGCTCAAGATTCTTCATGTGTTCCAGCTGGGAATCTACTTCAGGTTGTGTTTGCCTTGTATACTAAAATAATCTTTGTGCTTTTGAAGTGCCTTGGTTGTTTTTCCTTCTGGATGTAAATGCAGGAAAGGAAGCTGTTTAAAATTGGGTTTTTTTTCTTAGAGGATGCCGGTTCTTTCTTCTTTTTGTTACATGTTACTTTATCTGTTAGCTCCACCCTTGAAGAAATGCTTGAGTTTACAGGAAATGGAAAGTATATGAATAGTCTGAATGGAACAATTGTGCTATAGTATACTTCCACACACAAGTGGTGTGAATAATATGTAACGTTAGTATACAGAAAACAGTAACTTTGAAAGAAGAAAACAGTACATTAAGGCATCTTCTGCTATGAATTACATCATTGCTGCATTTCCTCTTAATGTGATTAATGATAAAGGATATATTATCATTATTTATGTGACCACAATTACAGAAATACAGTAGAAGTACCACGCGTTATATCATAATTTTCTTGTTTCTGTTATCTGATTAGAGTTTGGAACACTTTGTCACTCTGGTTTGGTTTGTTTGTAACTCCTTATCGTGCTATAATAAGCTATGAGTCTGCCAAATAAATCAATATGAATGAATGGCTTTTACATGACGATTCAGTTGGTACAACTGGTTATTATATTATGTAATATGTGGTCATTACAAAAGTTGTACCTTTTTTTTTTGTTTGCTCTCCGTCTAACAACTTTTTTCCTTCTCAGGCATGCAGGTGTCGTAGAGATCTCTTTACGGAGTTTCTTCTCGAAGGAGAAGGCTGAGCCCGGGAGTTTTGCTGTGTACCTGAGCCACGACCTGAGCATGCTGCGGCTCATAGAGACCTTTTCAGAGAGCGCCCCTCAGCTCGTCCTCATGCTCACCATCATTATGCAGCGCGGCGAGCTCAGCGCTGTGGCAGGTGGAGTGTGTTGCTCGTGTCTCTACATCATGTAGTTTTGGGGGCAGAAATGTCAGTCGCCAAACTCAAACTTAGCTATGACTATAAGGCACAAGCATGATTGAATCTAATTAGAAGTGTTGAAGTAAAAATGCAAAAGGTGGCTCTTTTAAAGATAACTCTCAAAATATCAGTTAAAAGGGTCATAACTTTCTTCTCTTTAAAGGGTCATTACAACCAAATTCATTAGTGGAATTTTACTTTTGCACTTAAGTACCATGTAGATCTACTTGATATATGTTTCCATTCTACTTGATAATCTCTATGGCCAGATACTAGTACTGAGCAAATAATTTTGGTGGACTGACACTTTAAAAAATAGAGGATTTCCCAGTGTTTAAAGTAATATCCTCTTACAACACAATTGAAGGTTATACTGTAATCTTCGTCTATTCTAGAAGAAGTTGAGTGCAACTTTAAAAATGGGCTGAATATAAAGTGTATTTCTGAGTCTTAATGCACTCAAACAGAGCTGCACATGCAGGAAAAGGATACTCCAGAGTAGTATGAAGTTACTTTCTACCCTTCACCAAGATGAAAAAGGTTTTTACAACACTTCTCTGGTTGACTTACCGTTGCATTGCAATCATGTCTGGACCTCATTCATTTATTCATTCTTCTTCTCCTCCTCAGTGTTGAAGGCCTTTGGGTCCGCCTCAGCCATCGCCTCCAGTGTGACCATGTACCACCGCTCCCTGCGCTCCTTCCTGCCCGACAAGGAGAAGCAGCAGATGATTTCATCGGCGGTCTACTTCCTCTGGAACCTGTTTCTCATCTCGTCTCGCCTCACCGCACTCGGCCTCTTTGCCTCCATGCTGCCGTGCTTCATCTTCACCCACTTCTTTTGCTCTTGGGTGGTTTTATTCTTCTTCGTCTGGCGATCCAAGACAAACTTCATGGATAGCCCTTGCGGAGAATGGCTTTACCGAGCAACTGTGGGCCTCATTTTGTATTTTGACTGGTTTAATGTGGTTGAGGGGAGGACAAGGTACAGGACTATGCTCTATCACGGGTACATGTTTGTTGACATTTCGCTCCTCTGCAGTTTGTGGTGCTGGAAGATGATAACAGAACCGCCTTATTTTGAAATTCAACCCCTGTATGCTTGCATCACTGCTGTCATTGTGATTGCAGTTTACATCCTTGGTCTCTTATCAAAAATGATATATTATCGCTGCTACCATCCAAACCTTGCTAAAGGGGAGTTGAAAGGGGACACCACTAAAGGGTCCAAAGCTGGACAGGGACCTACTGGGATGAGCGCCTTTGCTGAAGATGAGGTAGACTTTCCTATGTCCCAACTCAGGGTTACACACATAGACCATGACCCAGAGGAAGACGTTACAAATCGTAGCGGACCCAGCCCACCAGCACCCGACATCAAGCGCTGCAATAAAAGAATGAGGAAGTTGGCTGAAAACTTCTACTCCTGACCGGAATAACTTGAGATCCACCAGACACGAAAGGTCAGACTGAGTCACGCAGACTTGACCTTATCAGTCAAGATCATGGGTTTTTGAGGACCTGCTTCCTAAATAACTGCGGATTTAACTTAGGTTCAAGTCAAGACTGCTGTATTTGTATGCAGTTTGCCTGCTTGTGGCCTTGTTTATCTGTCAGCAGGATTATGGGGAAAACTACCGGCAAAAATTCTATTAAAAACATTGTGGGACAGTGCATGCTTTAGTAGAGGTCTGCACCCTCTGCTTGAAGTTTAATTAGTTTTAACTATAAATATTATTAACGGATGCACTTATGTTCTTCCCGAATGGCAACATTCCTCGACAAGAACCAGATGTTATTGTAAATGTGTTCAATAATTTATTTATACCTGATGTGGCTTATTAAGATGTAATTGTACGTTTTTTAAGTGGACATGATTTGATTTTCTGTATTTTCTGTCATATCTACAATGTTATGTCGGATTTTCAAATCCTCGTGAGCCCAAATGCTCAGATTTCCATTTGTGGTGAACGTTTCAACAGTTTTTTTCTGCTGTTGGCTGAGTGTAATGCTACACCACCGACATTAAATAACATGAAGCCTTGACTGAGCTTCACGCTGTCAACATTACTGACGTTCCCCTCTCCGGCCTTCTCTGATTGGTCCTCTGCTCCAGGTAGGAAGGACTCTAGTGGGTTCTGCAGTGGTGTTAACGTTGTTGCATGTAGCTACATGCTAACGGAAGTAAAGTATGTCATCTTGGCTGGTAATGTTGTTCACTCTCCACAGTTTCGGGTCACATTTGTCCGGAAAGATTGTGTATGTAGTATCTGGTTTAAAACTTTTATCTGCGATGTTTGAGTGTAGAAAATGTATAGCTAATTCACTGCTAACTATAGTAGCTAGCTATATGCTAACAGTAGCCTAGTAAACGATGCCATCGCCAACGATGCCAATGTTGTTAAAATCTCCCCAATTTCGGGTTGAATTACCGCTGAAACCATAGACATATTTGATATCAATGGACAAAGCACCCGTTGGCGACGTGCTGCAAATGCCTTAAAGTTTCTTAAACCTTCATTCTGTCTGAATTCCAGCAGTGGGCGACAGGTGCGGTTGCATAAGGAGGTCGGTTTCTGTAGAAGTTTATGAGAAAGGGGCCCACTTCTCACTTGATTTATTACCTCAGTAACCATTTTTATAATGGGTTTATGGTCTCAATCGCTATTTTTAAGTCTTCTAAAACTCAGAATGATGATTTACTTATGTTATTTTTTTAATTATGGTCTCCTTGATTTAAAAATCGACGATAAAGCAGGGGGTGTTTTGGGGCGTGGCTATGATGTGATTGACAATTCGTGGCCTGTCTTATATCTGTAATATAACTATTGGACAAAGATATATTTAAAACCTAGTGAAGCTTAATGGTGCCTCTAATTATGTAGGCTAGCTTTCAGCAACAGTTGCATCCAGGTTGCCAGTGAAAGTGTGCTAGCAGCTTCGCCGTCTCTCTGCTAACATATGGCTCCTCCCTCAAGTCCAAAATTGTCACATCTGCAACCAAGATGACGGCGCCCGTACAGGCAAACTCGCAACTGTCTGTGCAAACTCTTGACTCATACACACTCACAGGAGATCTACACAAACCAACGGGTGACGTCAAACATGCCGTGGCCATTAATATTCACAGTCTATGGCTGAAACATGTCCAATTGGGTCATGTTTGGTTCAGAAGCCGAATACCTGCGATTTGAAGCACGCAGACAGGTCAACAGTAGAAAGTGATGCGTCGTTCCACTACAATCTGACATTAGCATACTGCTAAGTATGAAGTAGCTTCATGCTAATGCAAGATAGCTGTAATCTAGGTAGGCAATGCTGGTCATTTCTCCACAATGTCGGCGTCACATTACTGCTGGGACATATCAGGTTGGGTAGTTTGTGTTAGGTGATTTTTCACGGTACAGAGTTCCACTATAAACCCGGTCGCAGTAGCTCCAGTGGTTAATAATAGTCAAAGAAAACCGGAGTGCAGGGGAGATTCCAGGTAACCCGCTGGCCAATCAGAGCAGAGGGGGTGCTCCAGCAGAGTGTCTAATACAAAGGGTGGAGGCAGGAGCAGCAGCCATGGGCAGGATGAGAAAGATAGTTTCTAGCATTAAAGCATGTAAAGATGTTCTAGTACAAACACACCACACCAAAAGTATGAACCTTGAAAATGCTAAATAATAGTTCCCCTTTAAACCAACAAATGAACAGAAAATGTAGTCACAAACTTTTAAAAGTTTATTTACACTGTATTGAGTGTCTTAGGTACACAGGGAAACCTTACAGGACTGTGTTGAGCTACTGTGGGGGGGGGGGGGGGGGGGGGGGGGGGGGGGGGGGGGGACACTAGTGATTATTGTAATTAAATTAGCATTGATTATGATAGTGTTCAGTTTACAGGACCACATTCAGGCTCTCCACGTGTTCGTATATGGCCTCCCAGGTCCTTGAAAATGAGATGAAATGCATAAAAAAAACTAAACAGTATTTTTAAAATAACAGTTTTTGGCATTAGAAAGAAAAAGGACACAGAAGAATACAGCCTCTTAAACATTTCCAGGTCATTATTTAACAGCCATGGTATACTTCAAATCAGACATGACATGCAGACAAAGTAAAGAAATAAAACAAAAACACATTCAAGAAGAAAATGCAAAGATTGCATATGGTCTCTCTATTGTGTCAGGACTGATAGACGAGCCCAATTACCTTTAACTCACTTACACTAAACAAACATGCCTTTCACTGTTGTAATCTGACCTGCATTAAAAATACAATGCATTATTGTGATTGTCTCTAAGTGATGCCAAGTGTTTCACAGCATCGAAATAACTAATCTCCTTTTCAAAAGGAAGCAGAAATCTAATACAAAGCAGAAATTGTTTATGTAAAACAAATGTATTGTCACTCCAAATTAGATATGTTTTCTTAAAACATTTTAACAGCAAATTAACTGTAAACCATCTTAAGCCCTTCACTTAGTTTGCTTTCTTTAAACAATGAACGTCAACAGTTTTCCCCCCAAAATGCATATACTGTTTTCTAGTAGAAGGCCTTAGGAATACAGTGCAGACAGAGCAATCAAATCAAACAAAGTATAGTAACAAACACTTAAAATGTATTGAGTAAAAAAAAAAAATTTCAAAGATAACACTTTGGATAATAGAACAATGCAGTGATAAATGTATCAAACACAAATCTTACATATTTTAATTAGATTATGCATACAGATGATGGTTAAAGGCACAATATAAATATGCTGTCACGCAAACAATACAGAGAAATACACATTCTTAACGGTCAAGCTGCATGTGTGTAAATATGAAATCTTCTTCAGGCTCAGTATTGTTCAGTCATAATCTCATACAGACCAGGGCAAGGCGATCGACCCCGGCGGCTTTTCCAACAGTCTACAAAATGAAAAAATCCCTTGAAATACAGTTAATGAGCAAAGTAGAAATGTAATGAGTAAAGTCATTACTTTGTTTTTTTCAACTCCAATAAGTCTGCAAGAGGTTTGGGGTGAAAATTCAAAGCTGTACAATCAATTGTGATTAGTCACAATTGATAAACTATTTTAACATTAATTCAAATAATTTCTTAGACCTAAAGTATCACAAAAGAATCACTTGTTTTGACCTGAATATTTGCTTGATTAAATATTTTTGGCTTTTGGACTGTTGGTTGGGGACAAGCGATTTAAAGACGTCACTTTAGGTTCTGGGAATTTGGACTATCATGTAAAAAAACAAAGATGAAGGAAGAAAAGATGCCTGTTTTGACCAAAAAAAAACAAATATTTAGTTTATCATATTGTAAGCCAAAGAAAACCACAAATAAATTCAGTTGAGAAGCTGGAACCAGCTTATTCTTTGCATTTTTGACTAAAAGTCTCCAAATAGTCTACATATTAATCCATAATGACAGTAATCGAGAGTTGCAGCTCTTGTGTAAAACTAAGAACAAGTTATTTCTTTGACCTGGTTTTATCAAATTAGACAACTGCTTTGTGTGTACTGCTCACCTCTGGTGAGGAAATGCTACAACAGGTTTCACCGAGAAAAGATGACACTTTAAAATGAAACCTCCCAACCTGGGATTCTGATCCTCCTAAATATGTAATAGCTGAGTCAGAGGTTGCGAGGGGAGAGCACGGACGGATAACGAGACAATGGGCCCCTGGGGACAACCCTGAAGCCTTGTGTCAAAGCATTTTTCAGGTAATCACAGTTTTGTTAAATGGTTTATGGCGCTTGAGAAGTAGGAGCTTTTTTTTCAACCAATATAAAGAAATATTAAACCCTTCCTTTAAATTCACCAAATTTGGACATCAGAGCTGCGTATCCCAAAATCCCAACCACATACCAATTTCAAGAAGGTGTTTTAGTATGTTGGGTCTTCGCACTAGAAATAAGTCATACGCAAACCTTGAGGTGAGCCTGAGTAGTCGAATATTCAACCCTTCGTTTGAAGGAGCCTGATTTGACTGCCAATCTCCGTTGAATCTTTGCAAAGGCGTATTATGAAACGAGGATCATGCCATTTTGGCTATATGGGGGTGCTGAATGTCTTGTTTTACATTGAAATACCCATTCTCTCCCAATAAGTTAATATACAGCCTCATATGACAAATGACATTGCTGTAAATAAATGTGAACAGAACGAAGCTTTCATTAAATCTTTTTAAAGTGCGCAAATAAATCCAACATATTTGAGTTTCACTTTCCATGAACTATGACGACAGGATAGTATTTAGTTGGGATTAGGGAAATAGCTACTAAAGTCTTCATTGGACCCGTGCATTGTCTGAGGGCAGGGCAGGGCAGGAAGTGCACTTTGCGTGAAGTCCAACCCTACTGGTAAACTCCTGAGTCATTGAGAAAACAATCAGGTTCAGGTTTGTGAGAAGTATGACCAGCGCCACATACTTACTGACCACAGATCACTCAATCAAGAGGACCATACGTCTGCTGTTGCAACACAGTGGAGAGGTCAGGACAGCTGACTGGTCATGTGGTTTGGTCGGCTCAGGAGGGGAAGTCATGACCAAATTAAATAATTTTTTTAACCCTCATCTAGTTCCTGTTAAGTATTGGGATTTACTGACTGGCGGTAACTTCTGCAAATTGATGCGTTAATTTCTTTCTTTCTATGAGTGCAAAACAAACAAAGAGCTATTTTGTCTTTTTTTTTTTTTAACCAATTTGCTATGATATCATTCTTTCAGTTACACGGAGCCTAAATAAAAAGCCCGACAACAAAAATTAAAAGAGAATGCCAGAAAACATTGGCCCTTTGTTAAAAAAGAAACCAAAAAGAGACGTACAAATTAGAGGGATCGCTTTCACTGCAAGAGACTTTGATACTTTAAAAGAAAATGAAACGAAAGACTAGGGGAAAAAAAAATGGATATCTTCCCCTCTGTGTCCAAATCAGTGCCAGTTTCAGCCGGGGTGAGGTTAGCTGCCGTAGAGGCGTGAGGAACCCTAACTCAGATGAATGATGCATCCAGTCTGTTTCTCACAGTCAGCTCTGACCCCGAGTCCACCTCAGTATGTTACCATCACACATCACACATACCGAGTCATTAGTATTCTTTCTGAGGGCAGATTTTCAATATGCAAGTGTGTGTCGTTGAGGGGTTGTGGAGGCTTTTCTCACACAATGTCACTCCACAAAATTGACAGGACGATGACGACTACATTTGCCCTTTAGCGTGCGACATTCAATGCAGCCTCCTTTACAAGAAGTCCAATTCCAGCGCTTGGTGCAGGGAGACGAGGTCGCCGTGAGTGGAGATCCGCCAGAAAGGCATATTGTGCTACAGACAGGGAGACAGACACAGCCGAAGAAACATAGCAGCATGTCAGAAACAAACCGATGCAGGAAATTTAGTCCAACAGTTGGTAAAACAAATGGATTAAAGACGAGTTTGATAATTGGACTGGATTTCCATTTCATTTTTAATTATGTGGAAATACAAATCTATGTTGGAGCAACAGCCAAAGAGAAGCACCCCCGCTGCACTGGATCACTGCAGTATGAACATCCTCAGTGCTAACTTATTGTAACTTCAGTAACTGATCAACTTACCGTTAACTTTATGATTTATTAAACTTTTGACTCATCTTAACTTGTTAGCTCGTTGGTCTGATGTGGATGCCTTTTAAACAAACATAGCAGGTGTTGCGACTTCGTACTTTGTCAGCATACTGCCTACAGACACACAAGGGGGGGGGGGGTTAGGAGACATGAAAACTTGAAAAGGTTTACCTGTTTTGCTGCAAACTCTTCATCTCGACCATCACCTATCACCACATAAGTCACTTTCTTCCCAAAGCGAGAGACAATCCTCTCGAAGCAACACTCTTTCCCTGCGTGGACGGAAACCACAGAGAAAATAAAGCGTTACACGGCAACATGATTTCCTCCTCCGTCACAGAAGAGAAGAACTAATTACAAACCTATTTTAGTGGCACTGTAGATGTTCTCAATGGGGAAGACGTCTCCCAGGCCGTAGAGCAGCACCTTTGCCAGGGCTGGAACCAGCTGAGTGGTAGTGACCAACACATTCATACACTTCCCCCTGTTGGTGGAATATCACAAACATACATATATATGCATAAATATGGGCTCAAAGATGAAAACAAATAGCTTAATCAGGGCAAAGTCTTGTTTACAACATCTTGCATTGATGTTGGGCCAGTTTGGGCTAAATAAAACATGAACTTTAAAAGACTTCTTTAAAAAGAATCGGCACAGGAAAATCACAGCCAAGCATATACGGCTATCCTTTTAAACAGCATATAGCACCATTTCTGAATAAACATTGCCTTTTTAACTACTCCCCCCCTTTTTGTTTGCTAAGCATAAACAGTTGATGGCAATGTTGAAATAAAGCCGTCACATTGATGTAATTATTAACATGACGAGAGCGCACTTTACTCAACTTGCTGCAGAGTATGACTAAAAGATTCTTTGATAATAATAACAACCTGTGCTCAGACCTGGACTGGATGAGCAGCAGTGACTTGAGGGCTGTGCTGAGCCATGCGTCTGTAACGTTCTCGATGTCCGACTGAAGCTGGAGAAGCAGCTCCCGCTTCATAGGGCTCAACAGGCCTGAAAGAGACAACATGCGATAAGGATACAACCTAAAAATCCCAAAACGTGGATACCACAATCAGTGTACAGGGAAAACATGTAACTCTGACATCATCCCCTAATTACGGTTTTCATACGTCTGAAGTGGTTCTAAAGGCTTTGCGGTTCATGGTGCCACCCAGAACATAATCCCAAAGTCAGACAAAAAAGTGGCCACACACCCACACATCCACACACCCCTCTGTTTATTTTGGCCACTGGGCTGTAACATTAACTTGTTTGGATCATGGAGTGTGTGACTGTTTAACAGTTGTCAAACATGTTATAATTCACATGATGGTCAAGTGCAGCAATGTTTCTTCTTCGAAAAACAAACAGTAAAAACACTCCATTCAAAGCACAAACAGGGCAGAAAGCAGAGCTCCTGAACACTGTTACTTGAAGTCTTTTTACTTCAACTACAGACGGTTTCCAGGAGGCAACGTTGTATTCATGAAACGATCAAAGCAGCAGTAGCCTACCCAATAATGTTTTTTTCATGTGTGCCTTTGACTCACCTCCAACATTCCCTTTATAGTTATTGTAAATCTCTTTTAGCCGACGGTAGCGAAAGGCCAGTTTACGCATCCACTCCACCCCTCCCTGGACCCCAGTGGTGGTTCCTGAGGCCCCTCCACCACTGGAACCATTAAAGCCATCCGCCAAGAAGTTGTAGTTACTAAAGTAGGATGAAAAACTTGTGATTTGTTTGGATGATGTGGAATACGTGCGTGATGAGGCAGTTATTGTACTGTGTATTTTGCATATGTTACAGATATAACGCACCTCAGGTCCTGTCTGTTGTCATCAGAGACAACATCCTCAACATGGACTTGATCACATTCCTTAAAGAAAACAGAAAGGAAACCGGTTCTGGATTGTTGTAACTGTGTATTTGTTATCCAAACTTGTAGTAACTTGCAAAAAGACAACACCCATGTACAGTGCGATAGTAATACAATATTCATGAGTTTAAGATAATGGATCTTTGCAAACCTATCTGTTTGACTGTGATAACAGCCAGAACACTAAGGACCTCCTTGTAGCCTAGGCTGGCTGCAAACAAGTTTTTTTCATTTTTTTTTTTATTGTCTCCACTCTTTTCTAAGTAACGTCCTTGCTATATTTCTCCAGAACTCAGGGAGCTTAATAAGAGATCAGGGAATTTATTCTACAACTTAGTTACAACTGTCAAAATAGGGGAGGGTTTCCATCAATCATCCGGTTTGTACCGGCTGCTGTATGCAACTCCTTTCCCGCCATGGCTACAGCGGTCTGAATGCATCTCTGTACCTCCAGGTCATTGAAGAAAAGGTGGGTGTCTGCCAGCTCAAAGATCAGCTCCTCCATCTGCAAGCCCAGGTTCAGCACTGTGGCTGGGTCCTGAACAAACGCAACGCAGACCCACCGTGAATCTTCTATAAGATAAACCTTCTCAAACTGTTAGCTGATTTACAGAAACAAACCTTGCCAAACTTCTGTGCGTAGGAGCCAGTGAGAAGTGAGTGGAATATAATAATGGTCTCATCCAGATCCCACAGAAAAATGCGCTAAAAAAAGCAGGGAAAATGTTACATTACTTTGCATTCTAATAATAATTGTATCCATTTCTTTTATGTTTTAAAATTGACCACAAATGATTTTTTATTTTTTTACAGCTAAATCCTATTTACCTTTTTCATGTGGTTAATCTTTATTTCAGTAGCCTCCAGGTTAGGGAGACCACGTGAGTTGTTGAGTTTAACTTTCTATAATAATGCTAAGCTAATAACAGGCCAACAAGCCCTTTATGTTTTGTTTTTGTGTGCAAAGATAAGTAAACCGCTGACTTGATTACCTCCAGGTCAGTGTCAGCAGGTGGACAGCTATCAGACCTCTTGCCCTTGCCTTTGGCTTTGCCTACAGAGTTCCTACGTCCAACCTCGTCCTGATCTCTGGCTCCGGTGGAGAGAGCCACACTAGTAGGAAGGGCTGCCCCTGCTGGGAGGTTCTCTGGTGGGGACGCATCTTAATACATGAAGGTCAGAAAAGAGTGCATGCTAGTACAATGATCACAGATCCAATGTCTTAGGGCAGTGAATGCTGCTGAACATACAATAATATAAATTCAAGAACTGAAGTTACCTCTGGGAGGCAGTCCAGCTGAGTCGGCCTGCTCCGACTTCACAGCCAAATATCCGGCCACTCCGACACTGGCGCCGTGGTTGTCGCTGCCGGGCAGCCCGGCCGGCACATAACTTGGAGGCAGAGCGTAGTACTGAGAGAACTGACCCTGCCCCAGAGAGTTGTAGCTGCTAAATTCCTGAGGAAATGAAAGGTAAAAGAAAAAGTGATCAACAGGAGAAGGGGTGGTGGAAAAAGAGCCAGGTGGGGCAGTCTGACAAACATGCAGAAATAATTTCCAGCTTCCAAACCCTTCCCATATCATTCACCATAACTGTGATGATCTCAGCCCAACCCCCGGGATGGAGACTAAGATAAAAGGATCATCAGGGCATGAGGACAGATTGTGCTTTTTTAAATAACATAAATTTAACACACAGAGACCGTTTTGGTCTAAGGGACACTAACATACTCCTTACCTGGTGGGCCACTGTGGTGGAGGTTGTGGTAGCAGCCGTAGCTGAAGGGATGCTTGAGTACACACTGGATGTTGTAAAGCTGGAGCCTGGAGACAGAACATGCTAAACTAAAACAGTGCCAGAGGAAAATAAAAGTGTTTCTACACAGTATTGGGGGTGATTGACACAAAAGAGGAAGACAGAGCTGTGCCATTGCATATCCTTTATTTTTCCAGGGCTTGTCATATATGCAGAGAGTGTGACAGCGTTATTTTGTGAGACAGAGTGAGGTTGCAGCTTGCCTTGGCTTGGGTATGAGTAGTGCAGCTGGCCTGGCTGGGTTGAGGTATATGCGTTGCTGAAGCTGAGAAACCCAGGCTGGCCACCAGAGGGCGCCTCAGGCAGCCCTGTCTCTGTTTTAATGCCTGGCCACATAGCACCTGAAGATGAAAGAGAGCAAGGGAAGCGGAAAAATGAAGGAAGTAGCAAGAGGAGTGGATAAATGAAGATGGGGCCAAGTTAAGAAACCGGGTTCTTCAGTCAAGATGTGGATGTTTAAGCAGAGATCAAAAGCAAATTGATTCCACAGCGCAAAAGCACAGTAAGGCCTCTAAAGCAGAGTAACAAAAGGTTTGATGCTAGGTTTTTAGTGAGCAGTGTTAAAATAGGTTGTTAGAGTAAAGTAGGAGCGGGGACTAACCAAAGGGCGGGAGGCCGTAGTTCTGGCCTGTCTGGAGGAAGGTCGAGTACGCAGTGGACTGGGCCAGAGGAGGAAAGGCCACCTGACTGGTGTAGGACGTCACTTCTGGGCTGTAAGAAAGAGAATCAACATTTGCATCACATGACGGCTACGCTGCATGTGCACCGAGTGAAACTAGAGATCTACGATTAGGAGTTTGTTTTTACGTGCATTGGTGCACAAAATTAGTTTGGCACCTGCGCAACAAAACAACAGTATACCCAACCTCTCTTCAAATTCAATGTCTGGACTGACAATTGAACATTAGCCTCTAAATGACTGAATTGGAATCTAATCCTCCTAAAC
Source organism: Etheostoma cragini (assembly GCF_013103735.1). Classification (NCBI taxonomy): domain Eukaryota; kingdom Metazoa; phylum Chordata; class Actinopteri; order Perciformes; family Percidae; genus Etheostoma; species Etheostoma cragini. The sequence goes on along the minus strand of NC_048420.1, from coordinate 19,578,965 downwards.
CTAAAACAGTTGAACAGGAAAATCTAGATTACGGCTGCTGGTGCAACTACCAAAAAAGGCCTAGTGTCACTCATGCTTGTGAGTGAAATGGTTGCACACTGTCGCCTGGCACTGTACGTTACATTTCACCTTCTCTGATCTAAAAAAACGTTAAAACATGATAAACAACTAGATGCTTTATGCAGTGAACTCACTTGCTTCCTTGATAAACCTGTTGGGTGTATTCAGATGTTGCTGTTGAGTCCGTGGCTGTTAAAAACACAACACAGCTTCAGTATTGTATAAGAAGAGCATTCTTCTGTTAGGACATTTTTAATGTGCATCGTTTAAAACGGAGAGGTTTCTGTCCGTACCAGGATGTGCATAGGAGTTCATGGAGTCCCCGCATGCTCGAGGTGCTGCCCCTCTGTCTGCGTCCGAATGCTCCTGATCACCTGCAATAAAACCTGTTGTCATTCTCTTCTAGGGACATTGCAGCGAGTGTGGTCATATTGTCTACTTACCTGGATCAAGTTGGGCTGTGGACAGGGCAGAGTAGCAGCTTTCCTGCTCGGAAGATCCCAACACAGTAGATGGACTCTGATCGTCACCTAAATCACTGGAAGAGCATTAAGAATCCATTACAGTTTCTTCTGTCAGCCAACAACCATATAACAAAAAGGTAAATCTGGCAAAAGCAATCTTACACAAAAAAATAAGACAGTTGAAAAATTCCAGTCTATTTAAAACTTAACATTTGTTCTACAGGGTTTTCCATCCCAGTTTGTAAGCAGCCATGGAGAGATCAGAAACAGATCTAAAATCAGTGAAGACCCACCTCGGCTCCTTCTCCAGACCACTGTCCATCTCAAGCTTGGCCTTCTTTGTCTGCAAACACACAAAAAGGATTTCAAAGAAAAGGTTATTACCATAATTCTATTTTCTCTGCTGCTTCAAGACTGTGATGTGCATCTTTTCGGTCCCTCAATATTACCAATCATGTCAGATCAAAATACAATCAAGCCCCCATCATAAAAACTTAAAGTGGATACAAAAAACACTCAAATACGGCTGTCCAACACAGGTCCTTCAGAGGTGCAACAAGTATTCTTTTATGGAGTACCTCATGATGCTTAGAGCATATTTGCTCTGTAGTACTAAAAAGGAATAATACTTAATTTTTTATTTAATTTAAACAAATGTGCAAAACATTGGTCCAGATGACAACATACAGACAAGTTCACTACACACACTGAAGAAGGCAGTTAAAAAAGGAATAATACTCGACATCAGTACATCACCACAGTCTCGTGAATCCTGACAGTACTGATAATAAACTACGCTGTGAAATGGATCTTAAGTGTTTGCACAAATACTGCAGCTACAGATCTACAGCTGATATATTGTTCAATTTACAGAGTAAAAGCAATTAGTAAACTATGAATTTTTAATTTAAAGCGTTTTAATCTATAACGTATAGTATAAAAAAAGTGAAATATGCCTTTGACTAATTACAAGAGCCAATAGAAAGGTTTTAAAAGTGTTGAATTTGGCTGTCTAGCATTTAAAGATCACAAGGGTAATTAATCAATTTATAAGGGTGTGCAAAAGAGAGTCAGATAGTTTCATCTTAAAACTAATTTGTAATTGCAGTTATTGATGCAAACACTTCCCCTCATGCTCGTGTTGACACTCACCGGCAGCTCCTGCAAGTCATCCATCTCTGCAACGGAGCGACCCGACATGTCTGCACGCACAGCCTACTCTCTGCACCTGGAAAGTGGGTCCGGACCCTGCTTCACACCACCACAGGAGCCAAAAACACACAGGCACAGAATAAATGGGGGGTTATGCCTTATGTAGTGTTCCGATGCGTGACTGCCCCCTCCCCTTGTCCCATAAGCACTCATCGATGCATCCCTCGCCCCCACCACTATCTCAGGGGTAATCAGCAGGGAGGTGGTGCCATGGGGGATGTGGGGCACTGGGAAGAAATAACTAATCTCCCGCATCAGACCTGCAGGTGAGGCGCGTGTGGCACTGACCCCACCACGCCTGTGTTTACTGTGGGATTAAGGAAGCGTGCCACTTTACATGTGACCTAACCTTAATTCAATGAAAACATATTCTCTAGAAGCATTAGCTGCTCAGGTGCAAGCTGTCGTATCAATAGATGCTCCGAGGTGATAAGATCTAACCTCGTTTTGTCCCCTGATCGCTCAACTGGCCTTTCCCCTGCGGCTGGAGAGATGGAACATTTATCTAACCAACATAATGTAGACACAGAAAGAAAGAAAATAGGTAATTAAAAAACCCATAAAAGTGTCAGGCGGTTAGTTGTTAATGATGCACGCTCTGAATCAAAAGTGTGCTATGCTACCTGAATTGACTGGGCCTCTGAAGCATGTCAGCTTATGCAAAATATAGGCCTATGTACGTGAAATCAAAACAGTACACTCAAAGGGAAATAAGGCCACTGGATGATGAACCGATGATAAGTTAACCCACATAGTTATATTTTAGATATTCAAACACAGCCCACATAACTCCAAATAGCTGTAAGATCTCAAAATGTCAAAAAGAATTTCTACATTTTCTCAACTGAAGGGGCCCCAAGACATATTATGCTTGAATTTAATTTTAATAAAAATCTTTGCCACTTTATCAAATCAGAGACTCCCGGACCCTGCGGTTTATTTTTCCTTGGCCACCGTCCCTTAGGCTGTTGCCAACGGTAAAGATCTGCCAGCATTACAACAACACTGGGGTTGAATAGCGCTACCCGAGGAACAACGTCGCCCGATACAGGATCCTACTCTGCTTCAAGTGATTGCTGTCTTTTCCCAGAGAGGGGAGTATCAGGTTTAGGGGACACCACAGACCAGGGAAAAACCGTTGAGCAGTGGCTTTGGGCGCTTAACCAGTGGTTTTCCTAGGTCTGTGGAAGACTTACATGCACATATTTGGCAGGGGTTTAGGTTTCCTTCCTTTAAGAACATTTTTCAATTTAAATAATTGTAATTTGACAATATTTTGGACCATAATTATTATTATTATATCTGTGTCTAAAATGTTGAAAACGCCAGAGCAGATAATAAATAAAACTTAAAAACTGGGGACCAACTTCAATCTGAAAAGTAAGTTTTGCATTCATTCGGCTTAGGTGGTGCCCCAAATGGCTTGAGTGCTGCACATGTAGCCTTACAACAGTAGGGGAGACCCTAGCTTAACTAAACATCTACTGTTGTGCTGGACTTGTCTGGGAATGGATAGTCATTTATTTGACAAAATAAGTCAGAAACATAGTTGACGGTTTGTGTAATTTCCTGATATTTTCCCCCAAAAAACTTGAGATATGTAATTTGTTAATGATTATATTGGAACATTGACAGTATTTTGAAACCTTTGTAATGAGAACTGTTCAAAGCTTAATGACTATAAGTACTCAATGTTGAATTGGTTGCTTGCCTGCAAAGAAATCTTACACTTCAGCATTTACAGTTGATCTGAATTATTAATACTTAAAAGGTACCAACTGACCAGAAATCTTCTTGTGAATTTATAGTCACATTTGTCCCACTCTATGAAATTATTGGGAAAATATTGGACCTATACAACATTATCAGAAGGGCTTCATATAACTTGTGTACTTTAGTCACATATACATCTAAAAGGATGCCTCCTTTTATGGTAGTTTGGTTCCAATAGCCTTCTTGTGAGATTTAATTTACTTCTTATTTGCAGATTAAAAATGCATCTCTGATGCAGACAAATACTTGCGACCCCTCTGTGCCATCTGGTTTGCTATAATAATACCACCTCTGTAACACAGTTTGGTAGAAATCCTGGCACAGCACAGCATCAACTCAAGGTAAAGCTCCTATCCATGTACCCGGCAAACGTTAGCCGACAACCGTTACGTAGCTGAATTCAGCAAATAACCCAGCCGGGGACAGTTTGCTGTGAAGGTGAAATCTGACATCAGACTAATTCCTGTAACATATCAGCTCGTTTATCTTTATTTAAACATAATCTGCACAGTCAACATATGAAGCTGGATACACGCAATATAACACTGATACTGTAAGCATCTACGGCAGGCACTAATTAAGCGTTTGCAACCCAGCATTTAGACGCCATCGTGCAGCTCCCCAACGTTAGCAGACCGTCGCTATATTTACGCGCTTTATCATCAATTCTAATAAAAATAACTGTGTCATCTGCTGTCAATTTTGCATGCATACTAGCTAATTTATCGAGGGTTAAAATTAGTTAAATAACTAAGCTTGCTGTGTGTTTCTTAGTTTTGCTCGGACATTAAAGTTTTTCGCACCAGAAATTAATCGGGACCAGTAGCCATTGGAGTGGGTATTGAAATGGCATCGTGTGAAAGCGTTCACTCCCGTTGCACCCAACTGCGAAGCTGGTCGCAACACAAACATTCCTGACACACCAAAATGATCAACCCTAGTCTTACCATTGAAGGAGTGAATGAGAAACGCTTTTATTTAAGCGTCTTCACTTGAATCCACAGTGTCAAGCTTTGTCTGTTGTTAGGGAGCAATATTTTGCAGGAAGTTTTCGCCGTTGTGCGCACTGCGCATGTGCATAATCTTCAGTCCTTTCTTTGGCGCGACGGGGGACGACAGGTGTGGCGCTGTTCGTCAACACACAGGTGAGAGAAAAGACTGCAAACATTTGTAATTTAAATAGATAAATCCTCCTCGAATGTCGTCAGTGTGTTACTTCTTATGGATGCAGGTATATCACAACAACTTTAAGAACATGTGTATGTGTGTAGAAAATAGTTAAATTAATCAATAAGCTGTTTAATTTTAATCTAGCTCAGTTCATGTGGTGGAATGTGGGCTAACTAAGTACTTAAGTGTAATTTTGAACTACTTTGGTTTAGTATTTCTACTTTTCTGTTGCTTTATACTTCTACTCTATACCTTCTGCTCTATTCTTTGGTTCCAGCTTATCAGTTGTGAGGATTTGCTGTTTTCCTTTGTCTTTATGTAAAAATAACTGAATATCGTTTGGGTTTGGGCTATTGGATAAAACAGACTAATGAAGATGTGACATTGAGTTTAAGTAATTGTTGATGGGCTTACATATTTTACGTAATTCTATAGACCAAGTGATAATCGGTTTACAGAAATACTTAGATAGTTGTATTATGTAACGTATTAATAAAGTATTGTGTAAAATAAGCATCAATAGCCTTACAAACAAAAACAGCACACTTCTAATGAATTTGGAGAATTTATTTGCCATTTCTGACACAGATTACACAATTCAATATTTCAGTTGATCATGTAAGTTCTTTTACACAGTAGCATGTAAATAAATATACATAAAAAATAAAAAACAGAAAAGTAATGCTTCCAAATATGGAAGAAATGATCTAGAACGATGTGCCTTACTTTTTCTCTCTTTTTTTTCAGCACGCTTGAAAATACACTCTCTCAAACGGCTAAAATGCGGAGACTCAATGAACAATATCTGTTTGAGTGGAGATCCTCTCTTAATAACTTAATGAATATCACTTCATGAATTACAAGGTATACTTCTGCTAAAGAGATCAAATCAGAATTATTCTTTTGGACTTAACTAGACTTTATTGCACTCCAGAACCGTACTAGGCAGTAGGACAGTGACTACACACTGTGAGAAGCCGGCGCCTGCTCCATCTAGTGGTTTTTTCTTCAAGTTAATGATGCACTTTAAAAATATCTATAAATGGACCCAGAGGTTTGGGGAAAAGAGATATGTACATACACTTAATATGGATCAGGCCGCCTTGGACCGGCACAAGACATTCACACTTCTTCTCTTCATGACGCATAAATACAAAAACATTTATAACCACAGATTCTATAGTTCGTCTGGAGTGTTTGCAATAAAAAAGCCTTTACTTAAATTTGACAGAAGATTGATATACAGTGTGTGCTATCATTGATGTGGGCCTGTTATTGCTGGTTGAACTCCATACAGCGCTCTCCTGATCAATAAGAGTAGACTTTCATAAACAGGAGATATAGATTAACACAGTCACTGGTTGCAAATGAAGGAGTTGGAAAACCAAAAATAGAATATAGTGTCATACAGGAAATGTTACTAATTTATAATAACTAATTGACATTATATGACAAACTTTTCTTTAAGTAAAGAATTAATGTGTGTTGTTAAAACATGGAAAACCTTTTGGTTATGCAATAGAATATATATAATGTTTTTCTTCTACACAGTAAAGTCAAACTTTGATCTTCAGTTTTTGAGGACAAGTAGGTCAAAAAAAGATTGTGTTAAAGGATACCATAGTAAACTGTTTGGTCCAAGTATCACTATAAGTGTAACACATTACACATTGAATGCCATTCTTTCACAGAAGAGATATGAAATAAACATTATTATTCTAGCTATTAATCTAATCCAAGTTGCTGATACTTTAAAGCAGAATCTTTTACTTTTCTTGACCCTTGTTTCCGCAAGTGCAATTGAGCATTCACATGAAAATAACAATGCATGATGAACTTTGAAACAAAAACAGTTCGAACAAATGTAGACATTAAATGAAGGCATCAACCTTAACGTCTAGCGCCCTGGCCAAAAGCCCAAACAGATGAGATGTTTCTGTGGTTTTTGATAAAGTTGGCTCTTGCCAACGCTGCTGCCGTCCAAACTTCCTTCCCAGCCTCAGGCACTTCTCTTCATGTCACTTCACCGGTAGCCGTGACCGCGATGATTCATGACCCCAGAGTGCATCCATACTTGGCACACACGTTTTATAGTGTTGGGCGGTTGAGGCAGAACAGTAGGGCCAATGGTCTTGTAACATGAGAGTCCCCATCCGTACACTTTTAATGTACAAGATCCTTCAAGGTCCTCCCCTAACGTCCCCCCAAAACAGCCTGCTCCAGTGTGGTCCCTCTGTCAAGATAAGACTCTCTTGAGAGCTTGTATTTTGTGTCTCTTGTTAGTTCCCGGGACAGAAGGGCAGAGATGTTGGAGTTCACATGAAGAGGTGGTCTTCCGGAGGGCCATAAGAGAAACCTGGAAAAGCCCCGGCTGCTTCCTTGATGCTGCTGGTCACAGCCAGGGTGTCGTTGCACAGAGAGGAGGACACTGGCAGGTGGGTAAACTCGGGGTCAAAGTGTCGGAGGTCTGTGGGACCGCTCTGTGAAACCAAGCCGGAAGGACATACATTATAAACTAAGGGGAAAAAAATGTCAAGACACTAGTTTCGTGCATTGTACTACTGTATTTCGGTAATTGGTTGATTGTTTAGGCTGTTGATCATGCAAATCTACCAAACATTCGCTGGTTCCAGTGAAACAGTTAGTCAATTAATCAGCAACTATTTAGTTCAGCTTCTGAAATGTGAATATTTTCTGGTTTTCTTTGTCTCCTATGATTCTACATGTTATGTTGGACTGTTGGTCAGACGCGGCAAGACATTTGAAGACATTGCAATGGGCTTTGGGAAACTAATGTAATCAAATAATGGTGTAAAATATTAAATGAACCAAAATAATTTGGACTTGCAGCACTATATGATTATAAATTGAATATTTGTTTTTTGGACAGTTGGTTCTCAATGACAAGTTGAAGATGTCACTCAACGGGACGGGAAACTGTAGCCGTTTTTTAACAATTTTCTGACATTATACAGACAAAAACGAATAGATAGGGGAAAAAAAACATCAGTTGCAGCCTTAGTTGGTTTGTTAGTTAGTTTGAACTTACCACTGAGGGGGCGAATGGAGGTGTGATCTTCTTGGCCATCAGGTCCTCCCAGTTGATTGGAGAGAAGAAGGAATGGAACTTGAGTTCAAGCTGGAGGAAAAAAGAAGTTCAGAATGAACAGCGTGGCAGCTTCACAACAGGCTTCACGGATCTCTTAATGGGTTTTCGTGTGATGTGCTCTTTAGGTTCAGGCTGTGTGAACTTACAAAGTCGTCCTTGACTCCCAGCCTCTTGGTGCGGTCCTTCTGCAAGAGCCCCTCAAGCAGTTCCCTGCCTGCGTTTGATACATTGGGCTTGAGCACAGGAGCATTGTGCAGGATGTTGTTGTACATCTCAGCTGTGTTGCGGCTGTAGAACGGGGGCTATAAAGCAAACATGTGAAACAACAAATGAGTTATTTTTTTCCTATACATAAACAAGCAGACGAGTTGCACTAAGAGGCAGATTTTACTTACAAGTCCATAGAGCATCTCGTAGAGCACTGATCCCAGACACCACCAGTCAACTGTGCGGTCGTACGCCTGCTTCTGGAGAACCTCAGGGGCCAAGTACTGAGAGGAAAGCAACAAGAAAGAGTAAACCCATTTTCCCGACAATTTGTCCTTGGTAAAGTCTCTATATAAATGATAAGGATGTGTGAAAGTCTAGAGATTTATTTTGTACCTCTGGTGTCCCACAGAAGGTGGATGTTGTTCCATCGGCCTCAAGGCCTTCTTTGCAGAGGCCAAAGTCTGTGAGGACAATATGACCCTGTGAGTCTAACAGGATGTTTTCAGGCTTCAGGTCCCTGTAAAGGATTATAGAAGCTTTAAATAACTTCAAAGTAACTCCATTAACGCCCTCCAGTTCAGCTCAGCACAGGTCATGTTTACAGTTGTCCACTAGGGGATGCTGTAGGATCGCTCATTACCTGTACACAATGTGCAGGGAGTGGAGGTAGCCAAGTGCACTTGCAATTTCAGCAGCATAGAACCTGGCTCTGGGCTCCAGGAAGACCCTCTCTCTCTGGAGATGATAGAACAGCTGCAGAGACAACAGGCACATGTCAACACCAACTTGAAAACAATACTTGGATATTCTGACCCGATTTCTTGGTGTGAGATTTTTAATTACCTCTCCGCCGTTAACATAGTCGAGTACAAAGTACAGCTTGTCAGTAGTCTGGAAGGAGTAGTGCAGCCCCACCAGGAAGGGATGCTTGATGTTCTTCATCAGCACACTGCGCTCAGCCATGATATGCTTTTGCTGGAAGGCAAATATAGAAGTTAATATAATTCTGTATTTATCACAATGACATTACACATGGTGAAACAGAAGAATTGTGGTTTGAGGCTCAATAATTAACCTTGATCTCTGCGGTTTTACTTGTAGTTCGTTGTGATAGGATATGCAAACATACCTCTTTTTTCTTCATGATGATTTTCTTCTGTAGCACCTTGACAGCGTAATATTTGGCGGACTCCTTGTGTCGAGCCAGCAGAACCTGTAACAGAGCAAACATCTGCATCAGCGGAGGTGTTCCAGCGGTGACGGACGTGAGCAGATAACAGTTAAGTTGGTTAAGTGAAAGTAAAGTTAGACGGACTCACCTTTCCAAAGCTGCCTTTGCCGATGATTCTGAGGTAGTCAAAATCACATGGTTTGATCCTAATGTAGAGAAGCAACCAGGTAATTAGGATTTCTGTTGACACATGTTGAGGGCTACATATTTAAAAAAAAATTGTTTACATTTACAAAATATTTTATAAGGCTACTTACTGAGTGTCCTCAGCCAGTGAACTTCGTGAATTTAGGTACAGCTGAAAGATATGGAATGGGGAAATGCATAAATACATTGGCATATTTTGGAAAGAAATGAGTCATATAGTCAGTGAACACTTTCTGCTTACCGGATGTTCTGGAAGCGCATCAACATCCTCGTTTTGATTCTCATCAATCGTCAGGAAGTTGTTTACTTCAACACTGGAAGAAGAGAAGCAGGGTCACAACATTTTTAATAACTACAGTTTAACACTTTGACAGTTTTTTATATTTAGTAATTCAACGACTGACTGCATTTTAAGTTTGTTGCACGGGGAAATCACCGGATCTCAAGTAGTTTGTGTGACTGAAAAGCTGAATGAACGCTCTGTGCTGGGGTGTGAATGACTGAAACATCCAGACAAGTCAAGTTAAGGACGAGTCATCACCCAGTACTATATCACGGCCTATCCTGTCTGAGAAAAAGCTTAGGCTGCTGACCCGTGACAAGAGGGTTCAGGTGGCTCTGCAGGACTCTGCGGTCCACATCACACAACCTCTCCTTCTGAAACACTGTTGTATTTTTCCACAGCACCAGGTTCCGACCTGGAAGTTCAGGATGTGATCGGATGAGCCATGTATCAAATAACCGAATTACCGGTTTATCCGTGTCTAAGGTAGCCTACGTAAGGGATTTGCTGCAAAGGTCATTGGGTATTGGAAAGGAGGTTGTTAACAGGCTCATGCTCGTCATGAAAGGACTATTCTTGCACCTGGCTTCTTGGACCCAGATTATGTTTTCTCACAGAATGTCCTGCCAAACTCAGGTGGCTGATTGGATTGACCATGGCACACCTACGGCCAGTTTTCCATTCAAATCTAAACGTCTTTAACCTGGAATATCTATTTTTTTATATAAACACTCACTGTTGGCAGATATGTGGGGTAGAAACCAGCTTCTGGATGAAGTCATTCAACCCCATTTTTCTCTCTTTGATGAAAGCTGCCCAGAGAGAGAGAGAGAGAGAGAGAGAAAATAAATTATTATATTATTCATATAATGTCAATTATGTTTGAGTATCATTGACCACACATTATGCAAATATGTTTGTTTTCCATTAGAGGAGAAATATCAGTTGTTGGCGCTGTAATCCGCTGTTCCAAATATCCTGTTACAGTGAAGGGTGGGTTCGTCTGCTGTGCATGGACCGCTAAAGCTGCGGGTTTATAGATTATGCAACCATTGGGTCACTCTTTATGTGAGCCAACAAAGCATTTCCCATCCTAAATTCTTATTAAAACGCAAATAGCCCGTTTTGAGATATTAAAGCAGATCTCATATTAATGCTTGATCTATAGACCTATTTTAAATGTCTCTAAAATAATTAGAACAAAAAGCACTTTGCACTGAGGTTAAAGTCATCTCTTCACAGCCGTTTGGCATACTGATCAATAGATCAATGAAAACGCTCAGTTCGCTCCACTGATCAGCATCAGCAGCTTCACTGATGAATAGAAGTTGTGAGAGATGAAATGCTTTTGTCGCTCACCGGTGAGAACGGTGACAATCCCCCTCATTTTGCAGTAAGTTAGATCACATCCAGCTTCAGTCACCGCCATGTTTATCAATAGACAAAAATCCAATAGAAAACACGAAGGAAAAAACAACAAGGATTGTTCCCGTACGATCCTGAAAACGTCAGTTATCGGCGTGTTAAAACCGTTAAAAAAAAGGAAGAGCTCAACCGGCCGCGCTCTGCTCTGAATTGCAGCTGCTCGCACTGCGCGAGCCAGCCAGTTTATATATATATGGGGCACGTGGTACCTTTTTTTTTTTTTTAATGTGACGCCCATTTATTTCCGTCACCACGTAACCACGGCAACTGCGTGACATCACGGGATTCCGCTGCAGCCATATCTGCCTGGAGGTGGAGGATGACGAGATAGCACACCGCAGAGGAGGAGGAGAGGAAGCCCTCCCACCACTACCTCCTCTTCATCCTTTTCTCTCAATGGAAAGCTCCAACTGACTGTTATCATCGCCTATACAAAAGGGATTAATGTCAAGTTATGTAGAGAGGGGGAAAAAAGTTGCATTCACACCAGCAAGAGCTGATACTCTTTATTTTTTTTTTTCTGGTATCCTGACTGCATGCAGACTCCCAAAGTGTGCTGCGTTTGGCTGCTCACTGCAGTCATTTTATTTTGAAAGGACGTGGAGAAAATGTATGTCACGATTGCTGCATTTTGGCTTCCGCCTGCCTGCAAACGGCTGCAGTGTCTGACCCACATACAGGCTATAAAACGCACGATAAAAAGAAAAGAAAAATACCACTTGTGCATACACATTACCTCTATTTCAATCCATGCAATTTGCAAAAATATCCATTATCAGCAGCTGATGAGGTCAAGGTTATAATGGTGACTCGGCACGGCAGAATTATATAAATTCAGATAAATCACAAATGACATCATGCTCGTCTAATCCAATGATCGGTCCAGCTGTTGTAGATGGGGTCCACTAACCCGTTAAGTTATGTAACTGTGCCGTAATGCAGATAGCTATACTGCCTGGGGAGGAGGGTGAGCTGCATAGGAAATTTTCCAGTTAGTGTTTGTGATTTTTAAGTGAAGGTTATTTGGTGTCCGTTGATTAAAGTGTTGTTTGATCACTCGCAGAGTAATTATGGCTTTTAGATGACCGTCTATTAGTGTTTTATCCACTTTACCTCACTGTATATCAGAGGCAAACCTTGTACTTTTTAATCCATCTACAATTATTTGACAGTTTTAGTTAATTTACAGAAAAAAGAGAAACATTTTACCTACAAAATCGGATGCGTATCTTATCATCAGAACCAATACAATAGGTTGATTAAAGGATTGGCAAAGAAGTAGGAATAAAATTCCAAACTTTTGCACAACAAAATATCTTTTGATCGCCTTTGGCCCTTTTCCACTGTTTCTCTGCAGATTTAACAATAATGAGATCCATTGTTGGCATCCATAACTGCTATAAATTAAACTCTCCAACCAACTGCATGAAAAATGGTTCAAGCTACAAGCTACTAACACATTAATGCATCAGTAATAATAATCCAATGACATAATATATTGAAAGGTTAACCCTCTCAGTGGGCTTTTTCTTTTATTGTCAACTACCTTTACTTGATACTTAAATTACTAACATACCTTTACTTGAGTAATAATAGTAATTTCAAAGCAAGACTTTTGCTAGTAATGGAGTATTTTACACTGGATTTGATGTTGTAGGGCTGTAACTAATGTTATTTTCAATTCTGATTAATCTGATGAATATCTTTTCAATTATTTGGTTAATCCTTTTTTATTTTTTTATGAAATGTCAGAAAACAGGAGAAAATGCCCTTTTGTAAGGTTCGACAGCCCAATGGGGCCGTCTTCAAATGTCATATTTTGTCCGGCCAACAGTCCAAGACCCAAAGGTTTTCAGATCATTATCAAACATGACAAATAATATCATCAAATCCTCACATTTGAGAAGCTGGAACCATCAAATGTTTGGCAATCAACGCATAGATAACTCGACTGGTCGCCGCCATTTAACTAAAGGATCGGAGTACTTCTTTGGCCGCTGTTCTTAAACCTCTGCTTCAGTCCTCACAGAGTCATTCATCTGTCACCGGGAAACTCCTGGGTTTTGTCATGTGACAGTCTGGTATACTTTAAAGGAAGTGAGACTTCACAGGACCGGTTGTTCTTGTCTTGGGGAAAGAGAAGTGCCTTATCTGTGGCGTGGGCTCAAACTGAAACCAGTTGATGCCAGAAGCAGCCAGCAGGGTTTCATGTCCTACTCTGGGAAGCTTCCTGAGCAAACACTCACAACTCAGCGCCCGGCTCACCAGAAACACACCAGATCCGATTGCATGACAGCGACTCCTTTCAGCAGGCTTTGTGTGGGGCCTTTTCTTCACCTCATGCAGTCTTTCTCTGAATTATTCATGTGTACCATGGTATCATCTCGGGTACAAACATGACTCGGGCAGTTCCCTTAAACGGCGTCATTGCTCCGTCCCTCTTGTGTTTGAATTTGATTGTGATTTGCATTTTTCTGTTGTGATGGAACAGAAAGTCAGGTGCTGTAGAGCAAAACACAGCTGGTTTAAGACACGTTTCCTCTTTTTCTAAATGATAGTTTATGAGTAAGAAGTGTTAAAGGAATCTCACATTGACGTCATTCTGATTAGGGCCTTTCCTGTTGTGATAAAGAAAGATGTGAGAATCTGTGCGCTAGAAGGTTTTGTATCATTTAAAATGAACTGAAAATGCGTTAGTGATTGTATCTCTTAGTGTTTACAGTCTCTACAGATGAATCATTTTTTCAAGCACCTTCACAACGTCAACCTGTCCAGCCGTGTGATTGATGCTGAGCACAAAAGCACTACTTCTGCTCGCTGACAGGCACTCGTGAGAGTCACCTGCCCAGCAGATCCAACCCTCACGGGGTGCCAGCCCCGGTGTAGTAACACCCAGGCTCTATCTGGGACTGCAGGTCTTGTTGACTTGCTGGCTCTGAAGAGCGATCACAGCTTGGTGTGTTTCTCACCCACACAGTCTTGCCCACATCATTAGCCTCTGTTCTCACTGGAGAACAGATCTCTGCTAAAATGTCATTACTCTCCAGTTCCTCTTTTTCGCCACTACGCATTACTCATACAGAGAACCGCAGGGATGCAGACCGGAGGTGGCGGTCTGGTCCGACAGCGTTGCACTGCAGCCTCAAGGCCCAGCGAGTGGGAGCAGATTTTGGTTCATGGAAAAAGAGTTTGATCTGAGCTTTCGTCTAGATTTCCCTCCTGAATTCCCAGGCAGGAGATGAGATGTGTATTTTTTTATTTTCTCCATTCCCAACGGGGGATTAAATGGCTGCCCATGCGCCTGCTTTAGAAAATATCTGATAAAATAGAGGAAAGAAATGTTTGCTCTCTTATGTAATGACTCAGACACATACTGCTGCCAGACTAACCATTTTAAACATTACTGTCATTTGCTGCCAAAAAAGTGGGATGATCCTGCCTGTTTTGAACTGCCAAGTCTCTATTAATTAAAGTAATGTGACTGTTATTACGGCTATAATTACTGTCTGAGCTTTGTCCTGATGCAGTCCGCTCTCCAGTTTAACATATTTCTGCTCTGCTAGACGTAACTCTGGTGCTGTATATGACTCTTTACAGCATGTTTCCTGTGCATTACTGAAACAGTTCAGTAAAAGGAAGCAGATAAAAAAAGACCAAAGCCATTATCATTCAGACTGTCATTCACTCAACTCCCATGTAGGCGACACATCACGAATGAGTGGACAGTGGTGACTTCCCTTATTTAAAGTAGTTCCTGTTTCTCTGTTCATGGCCTTCATTGTGATGATTCGAAAGCAACAAGTGGTCAAGCCACACATGGAAAACAAAGCAACACATGGAAAACAAATTTAGACTCTTCTTTGCAGTGAGCCTGCTTGTTAAACATCATTTATAACCCTCTATAGATGCACACAGTCAAGCCTTAGTCAAGCAAACACACTTGCACAAGTTATTGATTTATTCCAGTTTGTCGCCACCGCAAATCCAGCGTAAACCTCATGTGGCCAGTTATTGCTATGAGATATTCATCTGAAAGCCTTCGCCTCTAGCTCATCCAGTAGGAACATTAGCCTACGTGCATGGGGCAGAGTCCAGCATTGGCCCGGGTTTGAATGCAACCTGTGGACCTTTGCTGCTTGTCATCCCCCATCTCTCTCCCCCTTTCCTGTCTACCCACTGTCAGAAATACAGGGAAAATCTCCAAAAAAACATCTTAAAAAAGTGAAAAGCCTTCGCTGAGAATTGTGTGGCAGCCACAAACCCAACCGATTAAGTGTGTAGTGGTTTAGACCAGGAATGGGCAACTGGCAGCCCTCTTTATCAATGTTGCCCATCCCTGGTTTATGTAAAAAGTGGCATTGTTTTATGAATTTGAACTAGGGGCCTTGCATGTCTGGAATTTTGTCAGCTATTACTAAAACAAGTTGTAGATGGTTGTAAATGAGGCGTGGTTGTCTCACTTCAAATTAATTCAGGAACTGATTTCATTTGGGATATTTTCTGAGCCATTTCCAAGCAGCTAGCAAGTTTTTCCAATTTGAAAATGGAGCATTTTTTCAGTCAGTGCAGAGAAAAAGAGCAGTTTTCAGTAATCTGAAACAGTCGGTTAAAGTCTGTTCCAATCACCTGCAAAGTAATTTTAGGTCTGATTCATGATGCCCCAAATCCAAAGAAATGCATACTGTGCTTTTTCAGATCACAATAAGTTCATTGTCAGGCTTTGTGAGGTTACAAAGTGGCCAAAATATGAGCACCTGTCCATGGTTAACACCCTGAAAGATCAATAAAAATACAAAGGATAAATCCAGGTTTGGTGACTATTCTGTAGGGAATAGTTTGTCCTTTTGAGAAATACTCTTATTTGCTTTCGGGAGTTAGATTATGTAATTTTTAAAGCAGCAGCCTGTAGCTATTTTTTTAAAGATGTCTTTATTTGAAAGAGACAACGCACATTGATCAACATGAGCAGAACGTCCTTCATGTAAATACGCCAGATTGAGCCATGCAGGCATATTTTCATCTGCAGTCCTTTTATTTGTAGTTTCGCACACAAATCGTAAACGTGTAGAATATCTACAAAACCCAAACTTCCTGGAGTCATCACAGTGAGGTTACCATGCAACCAAGGTGAATGAAACAAAGAAGATAACATCTGTTTATAACCTGTTATTTAGTGAGCAGAGGTGCTGGTAAGCCTATTTTATTATCTTTTGGACAGTGCGGGGCTAGCTATTCCCCTCTGTTTTCAGGCTAAATGCTAAGCTAACCATCTGCTAGCTCTCTAGCTCCATATTTACCGTACAGACAGGAGAAGAGATTCCATTTTCTCATCTAACTCTCTGCAAGAAAGCAAACAAATACATTTCACTAAATGTAGAACTGTTGCTTTAAGGTTAGAAGCCAATTAATAATGGCAATTTTCAATCTTAGCCTTGCTTTTCCATCTGTATCTGTGGGAACAAAACTGTTTTTTTTTAGTCTTTCATTGAATGCCAAAATCATCCGATCCTTTCAGCCCCGATTACAATGTCAAGACCCGCGCAGCAGCTTTTATCCTCTCAGGTGACAAATGAAATGAGGAGCAGGGGTGCTGCAGGGAGGAGGTCTGCGTTTGTCATTACAAAATTAACCAGACAATGCAAAAACAGACAGAGGAGTGCTGGATAACGCCTTTTGAATTTGGCAAGTCGATGTTGATGGAGCTAACAAGCATACTAAGCAGTGGCAATAACATCGAAGCAAGCAGAAAGAACGAAGAAAAGGAGGAGAGGGCTGAATAGTTAATAAACAGACACAAGAGTCACATGATTGAATAGGCAAAAACGTTGACACAATTTAGAGCTGTTGAATCTCGACAAGAATGTTAATCCACAAAAGAGGAAAAGTTGCATGTCTCAAGGTGCATCCTCCTGCTGTGCTGCTGAGAGGCTGCACATTCATTCCCCAGGCAGTCACATAACACAGACATTGAATTATAGGAGCGCCTACCTATGAAGGATTTCTTTCCGCTCTTCATGTCCTCCTTAGTGTTTGACTATATTTGCAATTTGGCTCAGAGTCTCTGCTGCAGAGCGTCCAGGTGATTGAGTGCGTTTGAGAGATGTGGTCCTGCTGTGAATGTGCCTCCCTCTCCTTCTCCGTCCTTTTTTTTGTATGTCTCGCTCACTGCAGCTCTGGTCGGAAAAGTCTTTTCGATTCACAAAATCCAATAACTTTCCTGCTGCACTTCCCTCTTTCCTCTGCCGTTTCTTCCTCTTATCACCCTGCCTGCGCTGCGACCAAATAGCTGAAACCAAGGATCTGTGACGCACCTGCTTCGGCTCCTCTATACACACCTCCCATCCCATCACCCCCACCCTCATCTGTTTTTTTATCTACCTGGAGAGCCTCGAACAAAAACAAAGAAGGTGTCTGGTTACGGTTCCCATGAGCGTGGCAGTCCCACCGGAGGGGAAACCAGTCTCCATGACACTGTAACCACCTGAGGAGTACAGGGAACCGACAGGGAGGTGTTTAAATCTGCTTTTAATTGCTCAGCGCTGCCCAAGACGTGTGTTTGCCGCTCATCAGCCTCCCTCACTTATTGTCTCTGAGGAGTTTAGGGCACAAAATCATGTGGTTAGTCACACTGACAGCCATTTTGCTTCATTAGCTGTCTGTCTCTGGCTGAAAGCCATCAGAAACAATGAGTGCCATATGATGAAGAGCAAGGTCTGTGCGGGGTTGACAAACAGGAGCGACAGCGACAGCGGTGATGATTTAGGACGTTTGTCACATAGTGAGGTGCGGCGTTGAATTATGATTTTGCTTTGGAAGCTGGACGAGGGAACTACAATCATACTGTATTTCCACAATATACTATTCAACACAATGTGATACGTTTGCAACCTGAAAAGCACTACATAGCACTACTAAAAAAAACACAGTATAATATTAAAAATTGGCATTTTCTGCATTGCTGTTGCTCTTAATCATTAGGTGTTTATGTTATTGTGTCTACCCTCTGTGTGCTGATAAGCTAAGAAATTAAATGATCAGCAAATGCAGCATTAGATGTCTTTGCACTGATTCACCTGTTCTGTTAGAAATAGTTTGTGCTTTATGAGCAATTAAAGAGAAAATGTATCTTTGTAAGATGTAACTCCCCAGAACAGCGTCATTACTTCTTGGCATAGACTCACTCTACACGTCTGTGAAAGTCTACTGGAATTGGAAAGAGTTGCAAATAAAAATATATGTGGTAAAAAGCAGCACTGAATCTGATCATCTGAATTTTCTATCATGATTCTGACATGAAGTTCTCACACATAATAATCGTGTACTCAACATCGCTGATGAAAGCATATGTACGATGTGAGACATTTTACCGCCCATTCATTTTGCCTTCATTGATACAGAATCAAAAGCTTCTGGTGCCCAGCTCCCTGCCCTGCAGGTGACCTCCAACTTCACAGCAAACAGAAACTGCTCCTTCTTCCGCCGACTAATGAGCATTATTTAAATTTCAAAACCATGAAAGTTCAAATAGAGTTTATAAATGCACTAATTGAAATGGACTGTGTAGAAGATCTGGGCTTCTTCTTTGAATCTTTCCCTGAGTCATCTTATACCAGCAGCCCTGTGTTGAAATGAAACAACTTCGCCAACAAACATATTTTGTCAGCCGGCTCATCACCCTGACCAACTGACAGTTCACAGGGAAAGTGAAAATAAATACAGATTGATATCATGTAACGTGAGAAAAAACTGCAGGGATGTTTTCTTTTAAATAGATATATTTTATTGTACAATAAGGCTCGAAGCATAGGAATAATATGTGACACCACTGTGACTGGACAGATTTGCATGTCATTTAAATTAGGGCAGAGTGCGAGCAGGGGAGGTGTAAGACAGATATGAGTTAGTGTGAGATGGAGTGACGCAGAAACAGGCTGATATGTTTATTCAGACGTGGTTATTTGTCACTGCAGATCTTACTGAAGAGTTTACTTGTTTTTTGGACTTTTCCTGACACTAAAATGTAATTTTTCTTGACTACCCCCCCAGTTAACTGTGATGTACTATTTAAACGACTATGTATGAATGTTGGCTGTTATAGCGCTCAACAGTGTTGTTCCAGAAGTGAAAATCCCATTCTTTTTCTCCATACGGATTTTGATTATTAGCCTTAATGTCTAAACTATCCAAGTTAGACTGACCACAAGCTCAGGATTTTCGACAAAGGTTTATGCTCCTGTTGAAGTTAGAAGTCTGTTTGATATCAACCTTGATTATAAGCTTTAGTATGTGACTTTTTGATATTAGTGAATGTCCATTACATTCAAGCCCCTGCCAAATGAGTTGCTAAAAAGCTAATTAAGACTTTCAGCTCCACACAAAAGATTGTTTTCCAGTGACTTTCCCGCACAGAAGCTTGAGTGATCACGAAGGCTGCGTCATTTTGATGCGTTGACAGTGTTGTTGTCATTGCTTAGAATTCCTCGCGGGGGAGACAGAAACTACGCATTACAGCATTAAGAAAATGTTTTATTTGTAATGTCATGAAGAAGTGCCACACTACCCACAGTCCTAAGTGTAACAGCGACGGCTCTGATAGGTGGAGCTTGCTGTTACCCTGGAAATGTTTACAGTACCCGCAAACGGCTAAAGCAATCTGCTACCATCAAAGTGTATGATCATTTCTGTACACAGTCTGGCACCTTTACCTTCTTTGCCGTTTTCAAAATGTTCTTTTGCGCCAATTCCAGTTTTATGGTCACAATTCATTGGCTTGTTCCAGTCTTAAAACTCTTTATATAAACATTCAATGAAACCTCAATGGAGATATTGCAAAAAAACAACAAAAGAAACCAGAAAAGAGACGTTCAAGTGATGCCCTCTATAGGCTGGATTTAAGCTAAATCTGCACTAGAAATATACACAGGTACCGGTGGTCATTGTGGAATAATGATCACAAATAGTAGATTAAATTATTGGTTTTGGGAAAACACTTATTTACGTCTTTGCTAAGAGTTGAATCTCTCTCATTTTTGTCTTTTAGATATGAAGCTGAAGCCAGACGACTGTTATCTTAGCTTGGTATAAAAACTGTGAACAGGGAAACGGCTGGCCTGTCTCAGTCCACAGACGGCTAAATTGGTCTACCTGCTTCCAAAATGTTGAACTAATAGTTAAAGGTTTGATGTTTTAGATTATTTATCAAGCAAAAATTCCAAACATCACTCAAACATTCACTGTTCCCAAAATATTAGTATTTGCTACAAGAAATTTGAAGACGTCCCCTTAAAGATGAAATTGTGATGTGCATATTTCACTATTTTAAAAACAAAACTATTCAAACTAAACCATTTATCAATCACTCCAACAAAAAAAAAATCAACACATTACAAGAGACAGTCAAAAATAATTGTCTGTTGCAGCCCTAATGACACAAATTAAGATAAAATGACTCAGACCCTGATATGGAAGGCAACCCCAAATTCAATGTGGCAGTAAATACCTTTTGTCTTGTTTAAAATTGTACTTGAGTTTCTGTTTGAAACCGAAGTCAATCCCACAATGTGTTTTTTTTATAAAACACAACTTTCCATCTAAGAGCAGATGGTCTAAAATGCTGTCTCTTACAGATCTGCACTTGTGCTGTGTTTGTCCACCACTTCCCTGCTTCAGCACTATTCAGCCAACTGAACTCTTAGGGTGGGAAGGACATAAAGCCGGTGAGCAAGGAGACAAGGGATTGAGAATGCTCCATCTGTCCAGTAGGCCAGTCTGCGAACACCTGTTGCTATCTTTAACCAGATTTGTGTGTGTGTGTGTGTGTGTGTGTGTGTGTGTGTGTGTGTGTGTGTGTGTGTGTGTGTGTGTGTGTGTGTGTGTGTGTGTGTGTGTGTGTGTGTGTGTGTGTGTGTGTGTGTGTGTGTGTGTGTGTGTGTGTGTGTGTGTGTGTGTGTGTGTGTGTGTGTGTGTGTGTGTGTGTGTGTGTGTGTGTGTGTGTGTGTGTGTGTGTGTGTGTGTGTGTGTGTGTGTGAATCTAAGAAATGCTGGTCCCTATTAAAATCAAATCTAATACAAAAACTGTTTTTCCAAAAACGTCTCTGTTTGAGGGTCACCCACTAGGTGAAGGTAGATTTAAAGACATGCTCTCTGGAGATGGAAGAGCTTATCATCCACTACCATATAAATAGAAACAAGCTGAGCCACTTTAGTCGTCTTAAGAACCGTGAGATCCTAAATGTGAAATGTTGAGTCACACTTGCCGCGTCCAGAGGTGCAGCATGTCCCCAGATCTGGAAGAAGGTTTATAATAAGCAAAGACAAAATCTCCCAGTAATATGAATTGAAGGTAACAGTTTCTTGGTCTTCTCTCTCTCTCTCTCTCTCTCTCTCTCTTTCCTCTCTGTAAAATTGACTGTTAACTGACCGAAATTCTGTCTTTCTGGTTGTTGTCTCATATGAGAAGGTGGCTGGTGAAATAAGATTTTTTTTTTGTCTTCATCCTTTCCCGATCATGGCTATGTAATGCAATATATAATAAAAATAAATATAAAATAAAACATACATAATTAATCCATTCCAGAATTTAAAAAAATTCATTTAGTACTATTACTAAATGTTTAGTACTATTTAGTACTTCTTGGCAATCTACTACGGAGTATTGTGTGAGAAACACATGGTGGTAATTTTACAGGTTTAAAAGGAGATGGTATATTTACCAGCACACGTTAAATGCGTTATGTTTCTCCACGCCTCACGCCTCTCTTTCAGCCAACGTTGTTCACACGCAAACAGACCGTCGCACTCGCTTGAGAGCTACTCGCTAAAAAGAGTCGGACAAGATAGGTGCATTTGCAAATCTCCTGATAACTTAACAGCTCTGGGTATTTATCTTCATGGTACAAAGACGTGTGTTTGTAAAAGCACAGTGAGGTCAGAGTTGTAGTTCAAACTGACCCCACAAATGACCCTCAATATTCTGAAAGGCAAGAGGAAGGGAAGTTTAGGCCGACTGTTTCACTGCACTACTAAAATGTGATGGCTCCATTTCTATCACTAATGAGGACACTGTGCTTTGCTTGGATTATAGTAGGGCATCTGGCTAGTCTTTTAATATATTAATATAGCCTGCTCATTCACACTCACTTGCATGTATTTCTCAGAAGTCCCCTGCTTTTCTTTTTTTTCACATGTCAGGAAAGCCACACATTACATAACACTAAAAGGTCAGATCATTAATGTCACCACTTTCTCTTACCCTGGTTTATAATGTTTTCACTAGAAATGTCATAATCTGCCAATTCTGTGATGATAGCTTGTTGTATAAGTGTTTATGTTCTTATTTGTGCGTGTCTGTGCAATCATGCGTCCATAACTCGGTGTGTGTGTGTGCATGTGTGCAGACCAGTGAGCAAGATGAATGAAATGGCTATCCTAAACGCTTTGTGCTGGGAAAGTTACACAATACGTCTTGTGGTCTTACCTAACTTTGGCATTACTGGGGAGGATTACAGGGGTGCGGTGGGTTGCTGGGAATGATGTGTATGTGAGTGTGGGTCGCATACCGCACATATTTAATTTTTAAATATAAGCTTTTCCTAGAATCTGAAGGACTACTTATTATAGGGAACGCAGGTAAACTACAAACTAAAGAAAGGCTGCTATGTTACACTCATAGACTGCTAATATTAATAAATGCAGTCTATGGTTATACTACAGCCATTGTAGTTAGGCACAGCGGTGCTTTGAGCTAAATGCTCTCAATGATGACACTAATAAAGCTCAACAGTCCCGCTTCTCCTCCAAGATTATCATATACTTGTATAATTACTTATCATAGGATTGTGGGATTGTTCAGGATTGTGGGTAATGAAGTACTTATCCAAGACAATGCAGTTTTGGCATCTATATGAACTTACACAATTGCTAAGTCATGTCGTAGCAGGTTTTAAGTCTACCATCGACGGTTACGATTTTATGGCTTATGATCCAATTGTTGATGCAGAAATCGCCTTGTATTTTTACTTCTGGAACCCGCTGTGGGCGGGACTCTTGAGTTCTACTTGTTTACGAGGTATAATCACTAATGTTCACCATCTTAATTTAGCATGGCAACATGGTCACCTTTTGATATTCACCACTAAACACAAAGTACATCTGACGCAAAGAATTGCTTTTGCAGCTAATGGTGCAGTGTAGTTATGACGAATCATCCTCTGTGAACACAAAGTTCTGAAACTGATTTCACCGACTGACAGACCGACTTGCCACTAGCGTGGCTAAAAACTGCAAACAAAGGGCAAAGAATCTGCATCAACATGACATTGTGAACACATCATAGTGGGATAGTCGTAACCTAACATTTCCCTTACTTTACACCTTGTGCAGAAATTTAGAAGTAACTGTAGTCAGCCAAAAGGGCAGGAGCAAAAATATACAAGTGTACCGTGAAAAAGCTTCTTTTATTTTTAAAAATAATTTCAAGATGTTTCTGTATCTAAAACATCCAAAGGTGATTGGCTCTAATCAAAGATGTCTTGAATATGTTTTGCCTCTAATCCAAGAGGCTTAATCAGTTCTGTGTCCCAGAAATGTCAGATGGGAAATTGTTAGTAGTAATCATTTAAGTCATTAATCAAGCAGAAACGCTAAAGCTGCACTCCCTTTTTCTTCAGCTTTTAATTTGATGGATGTACCATTCACTCCGAACCTACTGGAAGTAAAAACGATGCGGCAACGCTGCCAGGAAGTCAATGTTGGTGCTTTGCATGTTTCACAGCTTGAGATCAATGTCAAACGAAGACATTGAAACAGTGTCATTTTGCAGAGCGTTTTCATCCAGATGTACTGTTACATGTCCACTAAGCATTGGATGACATCACTGATGCTAGGCTTCAGAGTGCTGGCGGGTGTTTAGAGGAGGACGATTACATCAGCCTAAAGCCGTGAGTTTAATATTAATGAGCCTGTCTGACATGACAGATTTAGGGAGAAAAGCTCTGAAGAGGAGATACAAGGAGCAGGTGCAGGCCTGAAGCAGCAAGTGGTAGAATAGTAAGAATCCCTGCACATTTCCCGAAAAACATGACATGCGTTTTTGTGTGTGTGTTTGCACATCCAATGGTAAAAAGCTAGAGGAGGTAATAAAAAATGGGGCAAGGCTAACTTTAATTTAACTTTTTACTCATTTCACTGGGCATGTTAGGGTTTGAAATTTCGTGTCATGTTCTGGGGGATCAATACCAAAAACTAAACATTTTGGGATATTTAACTGTAGTAAACTTAATTCAGCAGTGTTTGTCTATTTAACCTACAGTGGAGGTGAAACAGTTTATTTAGTCTATTAATAAATGTGTTGATTTTTCCAGCAAATATGCCAGACGTGCGTATCAAAGATCTTTGTATCTTTTGTGGTTAGACTGTTTATTAGACAAAAAGAAGACATCACCAAAGTGGTCTGTGAAGCTCTTGTGGACATCATTTGTTATTATCTGTTTGCTAAACTTCATGTTTAGCCATGGATCTTTTCCTCTAACTAAGCAGAAAAGCAAATAATGTGCTTTTAGAGTAGTTCTATGTTTATAAAAGAATGTATGGCTAAACCTTATCTTAAAGCAGTTCAGTCTGCTTGAACTGAGCAAAGATTTGAAAGTACTTGACATTTTGAAAGGCTTACATAAACAAGTGCATAATCTTCTTTTCAAAGGACATTTGAGAGCCGCAACGATTTAAAAAAATCTTGGCTTATGAATTAGTCAACGCCGTTGTGTTTTTGAAAGTACATAAGTGGATTCTGTATCCTTTTAATTAAGCAAAGACGATGAATGAATGTGGAGCACCACAAACTAAGAACATATTATAAATGTTATCAGACAGGTCAAAAACACTGTATAACTATATAACCGGATACACCAATAAATAATACTGTAATTTAAATTATGATACACTTAAATATAAAGCTTTAGCTGGTCCTACTAACTAAGTGGTCCAACTCCGTAAATTTGTCTTCCTGTCTGCAGCAGTGAGAATGTTTTGAGTTGTGTGGTTTGACATCTGCTATTTGTGATCACTGTGAGACTACATTTGATCAAATATCTAACTAGTTATATGATATAACCGGAAGGACTGCCAACCTACAACTTTCGTTCCTAATGGGAACTAGGGCTGGGTATCTTTCGAAAATGTTCAATACCAAAACTGTGACTTTGATACCGGTTTTCTGAAAGATACTTTTTTAATACAAATTTTACAAAAACAATTTTAACAACGTAGTCTGTAGTTTCTGTCGCCCCCATGAGGAATTATAATGACAATAAAAGTGTCAGCGCATCCACATGATACAGCCTTACGTGACTGAGCACGCGCCCCCACCCCTATTCCACGCAGTTGCTAGTAGCCAAGGAGGACACAGAGGATTAAAAAAAACTCAAAGGACTCTTCAGAAGAGGTAGTTATCTTAAGTTGAGTTTTTTGCATGGAAAAAGTCACCGGACACCCCAATCTTCTGAACAGATAAATACAAAGGGAGTTGTGGGGAGTTGTTAGTCTTAAGTAGCTTTGTAGCAACTCATTTGGCAATGGCTTGAATGTAACAAACGTTATATGAAAAAGTTACGCACTAAAGCTTTAATGGGAACATGAGTTTTAAATTTTTTGCCTTCTACTGTAGGCTGATCTTTCAGTACATATAATGGATGTATTTGTGTTCAAAAGGGAAGTTAAATAAAAAGACTCTTAAATAAATTATTCAGCAGTTGAACCGCATGGGCTTTTGTTTCTTGGCCTATATTTGGATATGAGAAGTGATAGAGCGTGGGAAAGGTCGCCGACCACTGACTTCAACAGTAAGCTGCGTCATCGTACTGACCAGTTGGTCAGTGCAAGAAATCATGTTTATTTGTCACGTGCACAATCATACACAGTGAAACGTGTGGTAAAAAATCTTTTGTGCCTCCCTCCAGAAAGCAACTAACAAATAGAAGGTAAAGAATACTAAAGAATAAAATATTTAGTAAAATAATATAAAATTCAGAGAAATTAAACATCAAGTTGATGTGCTGCTGCAACACATGTCGTGAAAAACGTTATTGTGTTTTTACACAGCAACCATAAGTTAAGACAAAACCAGGAAGTAATTCTAGTGTATACTGTACTGCATACTGCTGCTGGATAATAGCTTGTAATAGTAGCAAAATAAAGTTTCTATCTTCATAACATCATCTAATCAAAATGTCGTGTGTGTGTGTGTGTGTGTGTGTGTGTGTGTGTGTGTGTGTGTGTGTGTGTGTGTGTGTGTGTGTGTGTGTGTGTGTGTGTGTGTGTGTGTGTGTGTGTGTGTGTGTGTGTGTGTGTGTGTGTGTGTGTGTGTGTGTGTGTGTGTGTGTGTGTGTGTGTGTGTGTGTGTGTGTGTGTGAGAATTAAAACTGACGTAGTGTGACAACATTTAGACACAATACACCAGGTGAAGCACTCTTTTGTTATTCACGAAGGGAAAACTCCTTGGCGGTCTGGATCTGACTGACACTGACCGGATCGATGACCTCCTTCTCTCCTGCTATCGTTTGTCTTCTGAACGCATGTGAAACCACAAGACTCATCTCATGTGGTGCTTCAAAGAGAGCATGTGCATTCACATCACTGAGCCATAGTTGAGAAGATGGGGTGGGTTGTGCATTCTTGTTACTAACAAAGTGCAAAGGGCTGCAGAGTGGGCCTTTTGTTTACCATCTATCATCATTTCAGTCCCGTGACAGGATGTAAAGGCCTCCTGGCTAAAGTCATTCTGGTAACATCAATAAAAATGCATACTGCTTGTTTTAACATGTGCGCCACAGGTCGAGGAGACACCCAAAGGTGGAAAAAACTCAGTTATTCGGGGAAATATTCAGGCAGTTGATAGCGGTCATGACTTTTCAGGGAAATCAGTGATGTAAGTGTTGAAATAACAAGCGACTAAAGCTGCTTTATCAATAAACACCAGGTAAACCAGCTGTGGTATGTAAAATGGCTGCAGGAACAGAGCGTCTCTCTCTCTGGATCCTCAGTAAGAAGATTCATTTGAATATATTTAAAACCTACAGCGTGGTCTTGTTCAGGTACAGGCTGAACAGGGAAGGCATTGAGAGTCTTGACATATACTGTACATATTTCACATTTTTGTCTTGTAGAGGTTAAAAGTACAATAGGTAACGCATTAAAATGCCTAAAAGTGACTAGACCTATACTATATGGTCTACCTGTTGGGTCAACCAGAGGTATTAAATCCTAAAATGCATTCAGATTACATTGTGTAGCTCTGGTATTTTTATTCTTCTTACATTTAGGAGTTAAACTGTTATTCAGTGTGCTAGAACAGTATGTTAAGAAAAGGGATTGTTAAGCCAAAACAAAGAAGCTTTGTGAGAACAGAACTGGGATCATAATGACCAGAAGAATCTAAGTATTCAGATCCTTTTACTTAAGTTTAAGTACTGAAACAACCGTGAAAGAAATACTCTATTCCAGTGAGTTACTGTATTAGTAAAAGTACTTGTGACTAATAAGTTGTCATATATGACATCATTATATAGCAAAGCTGATCACTTTTTTATATTTGTTGGCCATTTGTGAAGGCCTGTAAAGTTGTGTGATAAATCTGTAAAATCTGCAATTAGCACTATTTTTTTCTTCAACATCCTTTTGAGTTATGTTTACAAATCATCAATCAGTTTACTTTAATGCCTCCTGCACACAGAATGTTAGTGGAGGAAATGTGGCTGATGCCGAGCTCAGTAAAGTTTCAGCTACAGTCATGGAGACGCTTACATAACCCTGAAGAACTGTTTTGTAAGGGAACTTACCATATGCACACCCAAAAAAAAAAGCTTTTTAATTTGCTGATGCTATGAACAGCTGTGAGGGGAAAAAAGGAGATGATATAATGTCTTCTTAGAGAAATAGACAAAATAATGCAACAGTCCAAGTTGGGAATGCTAACCTAATACTACAAATGTTAGTAGTTGTCCAACAAAACAGATTGATGATGCGTTGAATCATCTTAACATATTAATCCGGACTTTGTCTGTATCTACTTTATTTTCTTTAATTTGCTCTTTTGTCTTCTGTTAAGGTCACTCTTCATTTGCCACAAAGACCACTGACGTCACTCGGCTTGATAAACAGTCTTTCTCTTAAACCACAAGACCAGCAGCAGAGAAACACAAAGCTCTTTAGCTTCTCTGAGTGGATGCATGGCTGCATGCACACTCACCCTCAGTTATACATTGGCCTGAGGAGTCAAAGTCAATGAATGCGATGGCTTTACTTCTGCATAACCTCCAATGTTTTTCTGTTCTTCTTTGTGTCCTTTCATTCTATTCCTTCCTTTCTGACCTCATGCAGACGAAGAATCGTGATGCCCCACTCAAATGATGGGGTTACATAAGAAGCAAGCTCTAACTGGTCTGTAACTGGATTAATGCTGCTGCAGTATGACATCAATACAACATCATACAGCTGATGTGAAGATAGAGATGTCCTGATATAAATATATAGATATAGTTAGATGGATAGAGAGCACATCCCATATCTGATTTCAGATGTTGTCCGCAATAGCTTTTACTTGATCTTAAAACTGCCACTTTTAATGTTGTTGTTTTTTGTTTTTGGATGAGTTGATCGTAGGGTGAGGCGATATATTTTCAATGACAATATAAAAAATGGCTCGGTATATAATTTTTCATATCCTTTCTATTGCAAGGTTGAATGACGAGCGCACAAACTGCGTTGCAGCAACATGTACCTCATTTGGACAACGCTTTACGTTGGGATGCTTACAAGTTATGTTGATTTTGTACGAAAGGTCTCTATAAAATTATACAATATTTTATTTCTGAAGTATTTAATTTACACGGGGGTATACAAAATTAGGATTTACTTTGTGGTTGTTTTATATATATTTTATATATGTTTTATGTTTTTTATATATATATATATAATTAAATATCTTTGGGTTACACTTGCAATCTCTTATTCTGTTAATTTTCTAAGGAAATTGTAATTCTTTATATTAATCCTTGACATTATGCAGGGATCTACAGCAACTTGTTTTACTGTTTTTTCAACAATTTATAGAAAGATTAATTGATCAAAAAATAATCAACACATACAGCTAAATCAATAATAAAAAGAACAGTTAGTTCCATCCCTAAACAATTAAATAATCAATCAAACTTTATTTCTAAAGCACATTTAAAAACAACCAGGTTAACCAAAGTGCTGTACATAGACATGAAACAATAAATAGACAGAATACAACACCAGACAAATACAACATACAGTTCTCATGTTGGAAATAATAACAAGTGTTCTCTTTTTGTCATATTTTTGTTATCCAAAAGTACACAATTTGTGCGTGATTTAATAACGCTCATGAAGGTCAGCTGATCCGAGTGCCTGCTGCTGCTCTAATTGGACGTTAGCTCAAAGCACTGGTGTGTGTTGGGGCACATGTTGACAGCATATAATTGACCCACTGTGACGCTGGACAACATGGGTTTCTCTTTCTGTGTGATATGAAGGTCAGTCAGAAAATGGAAAATAAGAGTAATAAGCTCTATAGCAACCAGCATCAGAATACACAGTAACTATATATTTGACATACCCACTGCACCATCACCACCCTGTGATCACCACCGTACTGTGATTTGCTCTTTATGAAATCCAGCTTCAGTCATCTCAGCGCATCACTCTCCCCTTCTTAATCCCACAGGGGGTCTTTAAATGGAGGTTTTTATCAGCAGATTACAGCCTAAGACTCTGCTGCATGATGCTGGATTTTGAGTTGATTTGTTTCATTTTCCGGAACTCGAAAACTTTTTTTTTTTTTTTTTACAGACGTCATTAAACACCAGATGGAAAACTGAAATAATGAATTCCAAAGCCACCAAGGTCAGGTACCGATTATACTGCTGTCAGACTCTACACCTGCAGACTTTATATCATGCAGGTAGCAAAGATCAGACCAGATACCGGTCTATTGATGCCGGCTTCACAAAGTGTCTGTGTTCAGTCCACTGCAGATCAGTTGCAGAAAGTCAAGATGGCATTTTTATTATTTATGTAGGTTGTGTAATTCTGGCTCGTATCCCAAACTGTGCAAGTCTTATCATTCCTTAATATGCTTGGTGTTTTGCAACTCTGCAATTACTCATGTTATCGTTATATAAAAGTCATGTGCAATATTCCGGTTTTACTGGTTTTATCCATTGTATCACTTTCATCCTAACTGTTTCCTGTCCTGGCTCCACAATGGTGGAGCAAGCTCCCCACTGACACCATCAAAAACCCTTCAAACGTCTTCCGTTGCAGACTGAAAACTCAGCTGTTCAGGCTGTGCCTTTGCCCTTGAAAAAAATAAAAATCTTTTTCTATCTCTTATTTCTAAAATGTAGCGCCTGAAGCAGTTTTACTCGCATGATTCTTCCAATTTGTGGGTGATATCTTCATGGTTCAGTGCAAATATTGTTAGTCTCATTGGATAAAAGCATCCGCTACTTCATCTATGTTATATAACATACTGTTATTTTTTGATAAATGTGGTTACAATTTACTTGAAGGTATCTACATAAGAGTGACATGACACTGTCATGAATGTGTCATAAACATTATATACAGTCATAAACGTTTATGACATAGCGCATCTTTTAGTAAATGTCATTGAGTTTTGTCATGACAAGTTAAGGTTAGGGTTCATGTGTTCATGACAGTGTCATGTCAGTTTTATGTAGATACATTCAAGTAAAGTGTTACCTGATATTTTTTACAATTGAATGCATGAACTTAAAAATGTTTTTTGAATGGGATTCTGAGCCTAAGGTGTGTTCCCCCAATGGGACAATACATTATATTTAACAGAGGTTATACAGTACAGACCAGACCAAACCCATCTATTGACAAACAAATAATTTCCGTTGTTTGAAATGGGCCAGTACTGTCCTGTGCTGGCAGGAAAAGTTCAAATGACTTTAACCTGTGACTTGCACGTTGTGGCAGATTTTGGGGTGCTCCCCTTTCACAACATTGTTTATTTATTGTAAGTGAAGCGGCGCCTGTCAGCCTCGGTCTGGCTGAACTCTGAGAGATGTGATTCACTTCCTCTGGATGGCTGACGTATAAGATAGGACCTTAACATTTCCAAATATTCTCTGGTAATGAGGCATGACACTGATGCACCGCGACAGACGTAGACAGTCAAGATGTTGAGAAGGCACAATTTAAGCTTGTTTTCAGTGAAGCCCCCAAATTTAACCATGACCCTAACCCTAAACTCCCATAAAATCATTTTATTCAGGTTTTGAATCTGTCGTCAAATTTGGACACTTATTCATGGCTTTTATGGTTGACATTTGTAGCTTTCTGAAGGGTATCCAAAACATCACTCAAACTTAGGAGCTGTGTTTAGTTGCTCGTAGAGAGAACTAGGACCCCAGCATCTCCAAAGTCCTGACTCCATGGTCTGTCACTGATGATGGGTAACTATCTGTATACAATTGTCTTATCCCAAAACACTGAACCAAATCTGTAGCTTTTATTATAGCAATCAAAACAATCTGAATCGGCAAAGCACAACGTTCAGTGTCCTCAAACTGCTGGCGACCCACTATTATTTGGTATTATACAGATATTTCCTGATTGGTGGGACACAAACCATGATTTTTTTTTTTTTTTAAGTTAAGATGCTGGGCAGGAATGTGTATTTTGACACAACCAACATCACATAGTATTTCATGTTAGTAAAAAATAGTAAAAGCGTGTTTTGACATTTTTGTGACAACAAGTTTATAGTAGAGACCCAACTCATGTCTGTTAAATGAATTTGCAGTTTTTTAGCTTATGACTTACAGATTGTTTAGTTAAAAAAAGTTAAAACTGAAGATACATCTACACAAGTTTTCACTCAGAATGAGTGACATGGGGAATTCTTATTTAGAGAGCAAACGTTCTACGGGTAAGCAATGCAGAGAGACAGAAAGGAAAAACAACTAAGTTGTTAAACTGTAGCTTTTTTCTTGCTTTTCTTCCAACGTATTTTAGCCGGCAGTGTCACGGCCAGACCTAGATATAGAGTGGGGGGAAGGTGTAGGGGAGGGGTAAATCTGATGCAGGATTAAGAACACACACACACACACACAAAGAGGGAACATCATCCTAGGGCAACTACAGCTATGTGGCTTTCTGTGTCAGATATGATCTCAAGTCCCCGTTATGCAACCAAGCCCCAGTCCTGCTACTGGGATCCGACCTCGGCAAACAGCATGCCCAAGCTGAATATCTCAAACAACATAGTGAGTAAAATAAGGCTTCAGAAAATCAGAGTTGGATGAAGTATCTATAACTTAAGTAAAAGTAATAGGGCCTCAGTGTAGGAATATGTCCTGCATTCAAAATGAAGTAAACTTATTATAAAGTTTTTACATCAGAATATACTTAAAGTATTAAAAGTGAAAGTACTCATGCAGAACCTCCCCTTTCAGAATATGTTGATTGTACTTTGATGCATTACTGTGTGTTAATGTGTTCATCGCTTTAATGTTGCAGTTGAAGAAGGTGCAGCCATTAACTACTTTATATACGGCTGGGTAACTTGAATTGCTGGGTGAATTTACCGCCTTATCTTTCCGTATAATAACGTATCATAACTCATTAGTTGATTATTTTTTGTAATAAAAATCTCAATCCACAAAGTAAATAAAGTTATCAAATAAATGTAGTGGAGTAAAAAATACAACATTTGCTTCTGAATTATGGTGGAGTGGAAGTATAAAGTACCTTAAGTTCCCTATAGCTTCTCGAGAGTACTGTACTTGAGTAAATGTGTTTAGTACTTTTTAGCACTGAAGGAAATATATGCACGACTTTACACTTTGCATGCATGACAGTACAGAGAGAAAAGTATCTTGTGTTGCAGTTTAGTTGCACTAAGGTAAGATACTATTTCATAACTCTTGTAGAGTGTGTAATCTGGTCCCATATACAAAAAACAGTTTAATTTCTTTATACATCGATGCCAAGCTCCTCTTGTGGCCCATCTGGTACTACTTTGATACAATCCAGATGCAGAGACTAAAATATCACATGTCGCAGAATTACTTGACCAAATCTTCTTTAGAGCCACTC
This sequence comes from Etheostoma cragini, assembly GCF_013103735.1. Lineage (NCBI taxonomy): Eukaryota > Metazoa > Chordata > Actinopteri > Perciformes > Percidae > Etheostoma > Etheostoma cragini. The sequence goes on along the minus strand of NC_048420.1, from coordinate 19,545,732 downwards.
TGGAGGCTGACTGCTTTCCATCTCACCCCCTTGTCCTCTAGGCCGCTCATGTTCCTTCTTATGTAATCGTCTCAACAGAGTAATTTAATCATCTGTGTACTGTACGACTTTGGGCCAAAAAGCTCTGACGTGATTTCCCGTGCTAAGTGCCTGCTACGTGTCAGGTTGTCTTGTTGTAACCACGGTAACTTATTGATGTTCGGCTGATTATTCTATGTGGTGCTTGAACAAACGTTACACCCCGCCACAATTAGTTCACAACATGTGGTGAGTGGTTCCCACACAGTCGTGATTATTCCCTTACAAGGCCACGGTGAAAGGTGACTGTCAGCTCAGTGGGACAAAGTCAATGAAGAAGATGCAGTTTCTTGAGATGATGGTTTAAAAAAAATCTATTTCAGTTTTACTATTCTGTAACTTTTGACACAATTTCTTGCTTGAGATTGATCACAGAAGCTTAGTTCATCATACTTTTCACATATTAATCCGCTGTTACGGTTGTTTGTCCTCTTTGTTTGCAGGATTTTTGGTATCAAACAACTTACAGCATTGAACACTGACACGTGTTAAAACTTTACCGTCGCTGTTTCCGTCTATTCTATATATATACAACGTGTTTCCATCCTAGAAGACGCATCCCTCCTGTGTTGTTCTTCCAAAGGTTTTGTGGTTTTTCTTAACCAAAATCAAGCCTCCATGCATAGAGGCTGTCATGTATTTTGCAGGTTGTAACATTTGTTGTGTGATTTATATAAATAAAACTAGCTTTCTTGGTGAAACTTTTGCAGTCGAGCTCAACCTGACGGATATTGGATTTAAAATGTAAAGGCCAAAACTGATATCAATATTTTAGTGTCATAATGGCGAATAGTATTTTTTCTTTATTGAAGGTGCTGTAGGTAGGATTGTGAAGATCCAGGATTTAGCCAGCATTTCGCCCCCTTTCTGCGAAAGCCCAAAATGGTCTCATAAGCCCCTCCCCCACAAGGGGGAATGAATGCCTGTACATGAGGAGTGGGCGGGCAAAGCAGAGAGAGGGGAGGTAACCTTGCTCCTTATGAGGTCATAAGGGGAGAGATTCTAGATCGGCCCATCTGAACTTTCATTTTCTCAAAGGCAGAGCAGGATACCCAGGACTCTGTTTACATCTATCAGCATTTCTATCCACTGAAGGACCATAGGCAGGCTGGATGAACGCATATTAATGTTAAAAAACCTCATAAAGTCACATTTTTATGCCATGGGACCATTAACATAAAGAAATAATCTTGATACGACCATGTAGTTTTCCTTTCAACGACCGAGATACATCCTGATTGGAACATTTTACAGTTGGAAAATAAATGAGCAAAAGGTTTCCAAAACAAATGAGCTTGTTTCAAAATTAAAGTGTTTTTTAATAAATAAAATAAATATTTGCTTTATTTTGTATGAGGATTATTTTCTCTGTGCAGTAGTTCTAGCCGCCATAAAGGGCACACTAATGCCTGACATACATGAAGGTTACAAGCGTTGGCGTTGATTTACAGATTGTTGTGAAATTGTTCTGTGGATCAGTTGGAGATTCACTCACAAGGTCAAGGATGAAGAGCAATTAAAACGGCTTTGTGTGAAGACAAGGTTGAGGCGTTAATCACAGTGGCATCATGCAAACAGGGTTATGCAACTGCTTCACGTTTTTGTCCTTCACTGTTTATTATTTTTTCTGATCACATTTTTATTAAACAATTAACAAACTATACACGTGTCCCAGGAACTAAAACAAAAAAAAACTCCTTCGCTGTTTATTAAACATTCATAGAAGGCACTGGGCCGGAAAGACAAGCGGGGAAAGTTTAAAGACATCTTTTTATTGATTGTTTAGACACCTTGTTGCATTTCCCAAGTAATCTATTTTCTCAGATCTTCTAAATCTTTTTGTCAGAGGAATTCCCTTGTTTTCATGATGAGAAGAGCTTTTGCAACTCCCTCTGCTTCCCTCAAGCCTCAGGCATTCCTCTGATAAGACAGTTATTCTTCTCAACAATGCCGAGTTTGTCCTGGCGTCTTCTTGGTCCCATGCTGTTTGTTTGGCCACTGAAGGAGGAATTTTCCACTTGGTGCCTTCCCCGGAGAGAGCAGCTTTCTTCTTCTCTTGTTTTATAGACACAGGTGGAAGTGGGTCATGCAGTGCATGTGACAGTGGTTTTATCGAGAAAATATTGATGCATCTGTGAGAGGATGTTAACCTGCACTCCCGGTGGGTTTGTTTTCTCGTACAGTGCTTCATTACAGAATGACTGAAGCAAGTGATTTTATTTAGGCCAAGAATGTGCTCTGATTTAGTTGCATGCATCTTAATATGTGTCACTGCCTTCTGGTTCTGCCATGACAGAGTAGTTTGACTTACACATAGAGACAATGCTGCTGTCAAGTGTCCCAAAGCAAAGTTTTTCTTTGACGTCAAAACCTAGCCTGATACCACGCTGTGATCCACCCTCTCATTGACAGTGATCATGGCCTGTCAATACCATTTATAAATAGCACTGTGGCATCAGTTTGACGCAGGAGGCAACAAACCAAGTCAATCATCCTGCCTCGCCCAGCTGGCTTTGTTGCTTCCCTGCAAACAAAGCAAAGCGTGTGGGAGAAACTGCTGTAAAACTTCACGCTTCAAGCATAGATTTAAAAAAGAAAAACAACTGATGACGTGCTGTGCTGCTCGGCCAATCTAAATTTATCTGTATGCCTGACATGGGTAGAATGAATGAGTCCGCAATAATCTTTCTCTGGCTGAAACATGACCCACGTTGGCACTTTCTGCACAGACAAATACCATAGTGGTAATATTTACTGACACGTAAACATGTAGAACAAAGTGTTGGCATACAAGCAGAACATGTTGCTCTGAAGATTACACTCCAACAGGCCTGTTTGCATCTCTGTCTCTATATAATAATCACACTTTATAGTTTCCATCCTTTACTTTATTTATGGCGTGCATTTTGTAATTATCTGTCTAAGCGTGTATGTAATCCAGAGTTATTGTTTTGAATTTTGTCTCACTGATATCAGCCTCATTTCCTTTACACTGTTTCAGAGCTGTTTAAAGTCGCTGTTAATGCAAACCAAGCATTTCCTCCTACTGCTGCTTCACATCAAAAACAATAAAAGCAACTGGCGAAACAGAAAGTGGCTTTTATTGTGAAGCAGTCACAGGAAAAGTGATGTGTTTGTCACGGAGGCTCATTTTTCAACAAAAGTCAAGAGCCTTTTTTCAGCAGTAGGCGACAAACTGCTTGCGTTGTGTGCAGCATGAAACACCATCACGGTTGCAATTGTTAACAACTTATTAAAACAGTGTGTTAAGCGGCACTATAAACAGATACACCAGTAGCTCTTCTGTTTTTCTGACAAAGTAGCTGCTCAATCTTAAGGATTATAACTTTACAGGACATCTAAAGCTCTTTAATTTATAAGTATTGTTAAGACGTACAACATTTAAGTAGGTTTTATTTTTAAGTTTGCAGTTAGGAGTAAAAGTATTTTAAGAGGTAAATATACTTTCTGAGCTAATGTGACTCATTCAAATCACACCATGTGGTGACATAGCTCCAAACTAAATACACTCAGCTGATTAACACATTCATTCCTCTTTCCGTGACTTTGATACTGTAGATTTTTCCTGCCTCTCTGACCCTGATGTTAGAGGCTTTGAACCAGGGAAGCTGGTTCATTTAACCAGATCAGAGATCAAAAGATGCAGCAAGGCCTGATCCTCCACTGCCTTTGAAGCTTGCTGTGTGCAGCCTCGGTTTGGGATAAAACAGCCTCTAGCATCTTTTACAGGTACTTTGAAAATACCTGATGCATGCCCTGCTGCATGTCCTGGTGTCATGAGCCGGATAAAACAGGCTGGAGTGTGTTTCTGTAAAAGAGATAGATGAGAGGGGCACTCTGTACTCAAGGAGACTCTAAACATAGCTCAACTTCTACAGGCAACAATGTATCTAGCGATGTGAACAATGTAAAGTAACCCAGCCTGGGCAGAGTGCGATGCAAGCAGCTACAAAGTGTAAACATATTAAATCATTGCTGAATCTGGAAGTGCATGTGAAATGTTTACTGTTCCACTGTAAGGGCTAGAATAATTAGACTAGACGCATGTTTGCTGTTAATCAGACACTCATGACGATTTAACTCTGAGGTAGAACTTTTATTTCCACATTTATTTTAGTGAAACAGGTACAACAGAAGATGTCATTAACAGTTTATAAGACATGCATGTCCCAGTGTTTCTCCAGTAGCACGTTGTGTTCCACTGAGGAAGACACACATGTCACTATTTAAAGGGTGACATGTTTCATGAGGGATTAATTCCTGGTGGAGGTATTTCTTTGCTGTGGGTGTCAGATGTTAGCGTGAGTTAACTCAGACACTGTCTACAAATGTAATCAAGGCTTCATGTTACAGTAAATATGATTTATTATTCCGCTAGGTAAAATATGTTGTGCAGTTTTGAAATCATGCCCACATATCTCCACCACTGCTAAAAGGAACACGCTGACTTATTGAGACCCACCCACCGCTAGGCTAGCTCACCACAGATCCTGGAGGTAACCGGCTCCAACTAGCCTATACTGCTCCCGATAGGTGACAAAATAACACCAACATGTTCCTATTTACATGTTGTGATTTGTATAGTCACAGCATGTACAAATAACCAGGTCACATGAGACATAGCCATCTTCTAACCGTATACAAACGGGGAACTATATTCTCAGAAGGCGAAGCACTGCTACTTGGGCGGAGTGATTAGCGCAACACCTGAAAAGCACCTTTGTGTCAGACAGTTACAACATGCACGGAAATGAGAAGGGTATGTATGGACTTATTTAACTCTAGGTGATAAGGGGAATGAGCTAAAGTTCCATTAAGTTACGTCTTTCTTTAATGTCTCAAAAAGTGAGCAGAGGGTTAATCTAGTATCAGAAAGTACAACAGAAAACAAAACACCCACCAGTGTTGTCTGTTAAACTGTACTCGGAAACACTATCTGGAAACAGAGAACGTTTGGGTGTATTTGTTTGAAAAAAAGAAGAAAAAAAATCGTCAAAATAACTACAGATTAATTTCCGGTTATTTACACAGTTTATAGCTTATTTTTAATTAGCGGATCTATTATAGTACTGTTAGTATAGGAATATATTTAGAGGAAACTGGCATTAGATGTTGGATAGTTTTAGTGAGACGACTGTGTTCTTAGCTAATCATCAAACCCTGTAACACCTTAAGTTTAAAGTTTTCCCTGAAATATTTCGTCTGAAGCATGAGTAAACGATCAGACGTCCGTGTGCCTTTAAGGCGGCCTGGATCATGAGAGTGGAGGGTCGCTGAGCTGAATCATGGGAACCATATTCCGATCACGCATGAACCGTCTTGCTTACAAAATCATATGGCAGAAGCCAAGACACGAGAGGTTTACACACACACACACACACACACACACACACACACACACACACACATATATATATATATATATATATATATATATATATATATATATATACACAAAATTGCTTTGCTGTTTCCATTGTGTTGTAACTAAGACATCTGCTGAAAAAACAATTTTATTCATTAGCATGATTTTTGTACTGTTTAGTTCAAAAACATAAAAAACACCAACATACGAAAACATGGCAGTCCAGACGCAAGCTTTTATTTTGAAAAGTCAAAGCTCTCGGACAGCACCAGCTGGAGGGCATGAGACAGGAGGTCTTTGGCAGCCTTACATGTGCTAAAATATACAATGACTAAGGGAACCTAGTGACGAATCCATTTCAGCAACCAGTTCACGTGTTGTGTTTGTTATTACCCAGTGTGAGTGTGGTCTCTATGTTTTATTGTTTTATTTCATGTGAATACTAGTTCACTAGAGGAGTACCTTATTATTTGAAGTAATGCACTAATGCAGGAAGTCTGGATTTAGTTTCCATACTTATTGTGTTTCCACAACAATGTTAGTGAGTAAATCTACTAAAAATGGCCACCATAATAGTGGCATGTGAGTGGAGAGTGGTAAGATGAGAAGGCAGAGGTTAGTCATGTACTTTGTATGTCATGTTTGTAAAAAAACAATGGCTATTTGTACATCTTTGCCAAGCGCAAACCAGAACAGAAGGCCTCAGTAAAATGTTGGTGAGGGTCATGGCTTTTTTCCTATCATTTTGGAGGGTCAGAGAAACATTTGATGGTCAAGTCTTTTTTGACTAAAGACCCAAAAAGTCCTCCGGAAGCCCCTTAAATAAAAAAGAACAGTCCCTTAGCACCTGAGATCAATTAAGTCTTTGAGTATTTAGTCCTAAAACCTCAGGGCTCACTTTGAGATTTGGCAAGTGAGTGTGTAACGCTGGCTTCATCTTTGTCTGTTAAAGTGATGTATAAGTGTCTGATACATAAATGTTGTTGCTTTATTCAGAGATGATAGGATATTTACTGTAGAGGGAGGGCTCTGTGGATTTGAAAAGTTAATTTGCATGTTTATATGTTGAAAATATGAAATACAGGGAGGGAATGCTGCTTTGATTAGTGTGGTTGTGGAAAGGTTTTTACAAAGATGGCAATGCCTCAGTCCAACAGTTTGGACCAACAGTCTGATTTAAATTGAAATATCTCAACCACCTTTTAATATATTGGCATAGAAGTTGGTGCAGACATTCATGGTCCTCATGGGATGAATCCTATTGACTCTGGTGATCTTCTGACTTTTCTTCCGGCGTCACCAGCAGGTCAAATATTTTAGTCATCCAGTAAAATATCTACTTGATAGATTGGCACATTTCGTCCAGACATTCACATTTCTCAGAGGATGAATCCTAGTGACTTTAGTGATCCGCTCTAGTGCCACCATGATGTTGACATTTATGGTTTTGAATGAAATGTCTCGACAACTATTAGAAGCATTTATCATTAAATTAGGTTCAGATGTTCACATCCCCCTCCGGATGATTTATTTCATCCAATACTTCAGTTTGTGACTAAATACCTCCAAAACGTTAACATCACTAGTTGGTATATTGGCATAAGGTGGTATATATTGGTATATATAAAGTAGTTAAAGAACAACCGGAATTTTTTTTTTAAGGCTGATTTTAAGTCTTTTTAAGTCTCACTGTTTTTTATTTTTAACATTTCCATGTTGAAAATTAATTATTAATTATTCATGTTGGTTGGATTACAAATCTTCTGTGTGTATAATTGGGATTATCTGAACCTCTGTGCATAACTCTGCATCTCTAATCTGGAGACAAAGCCTTCATTCAGAGAAAAAGAACGGCTGCAACCACAAGGCTTAGACAGCAATTGTTGGAAACATTGAGGGGACTGGTGAGAAAAATGCACAGAGGGATTTAACTTAATCTGACTGCATGAATGAACGAGGGTATTAATGATTGAAGACAGGGTTGGACAGAAGGAGCCAGCAGGTTCATTCTCAGTGTGTGTGTCATAATAACCTCCAATGTTCCCGACAGCTACAGGAAAATGGAAAATTGTTTATTAGGTTAGCAACTTCTCTTGCACGCTTTTTATGACAGCAACAATTATTCAGCAAACTAAGGTGCATCAGTGAAATAATTTATAAATACAACTAGCCTCTAATATTATATTTTTACAGCAGAGAATGGAGGCAGACTTATTTATTCTATGTGTTTCATACACAAGGACACTTCAAAGGGACATAATGAACAAAAGAAGATGAATAAAAACAATGAAAAGTAAATGCAAAGTAAAAAAGTAAATAAATTAAAAGAGAAAATTGAGACATTAAGGAGCGAGTTGAGGATGTAAACTTGATACGGTATCTTCAGATATGTACGTCATGGTCAGTTTAGTACAGTATGGAGCAGTCGTCCAACTTAATCTGGGTTCAAGTTCCAACTGCAACTTCTTATCTATCAAAAAAGAGTATTTATATATTGTAATTTGTCTTATTTATTGTGTATTTATCATTTTAGGCCTCTGTTTGGGAGCAGACTGTACACAGCTGACAAGGAAATGAGGCAGAAATAGTTTGCCATTTTGGGAATTAGACTGCTGAGTTTGTTGAGAAGTAGTTGAAGAAGAAGTTGTTGTATGGTAAATATGATGCTGTATAGCCAATTAGCTTAGTTTAGCATGAAGACTGGAAAGAGAAAGGGGGAACCTTACCAAACACAAACTCACAATCCACCATAGATGCTTTGGAAAACGTTTATCATCACTTCTGTCTTTTTTGAGTCTCATTATATCGTCGTAAACACAGTACTGTCCGTTAGCTGTGGGAGGAAAATATTAATACAGCATTGTTGTATTTTCCTGTAGCGATTCTGTGTCGATACATGTACGCCAAGTATCAATCATTTATCATAGATTTGTTTGTCTGCTTGACAATCTCATTTTGCTGCACTAAAATTAATGTGAGATGAACAAATTTATGAAAAAATTGTATCTTTTTAGATAAAATAGATGTTGACAAAGTTTTCCTTTTGGGGACACAATGTCAATAAAATGCAGAATATCGCAATATGTTTAATATTGCAAAAAAAAAAGTATACGTATCATGATAATAACATGTTGTGGGGCCTCAGAGGATTCCCACCCTAATCTGTATCCTTGATGTTCTACTTCTGGCATTGCTCCTTTAAAGTCAGAAAAGGGGCTGGATTTGACTCATTTCAGCCAGATATCTGTTGCCTTGGGCTTCCTTTGTGCTGAAATTTTTAACTATGGTGGATTTATGAGGATTTTTGTTAACCATTTCTCAGATCACTGCAAGGGGCCGCTAGACCGCTAGATCTGTCCAATCTGAGTTTTCTGTTGCACGACTAAAACAACTTTTAAACATGCACACGTTCCACCAAAACAAGTTCCTTCCAAGCATTTTTTTGCAGCGGGACCGCTGCTTTTCTCCGTTGCTTATCACTCCCTAAACTATTGTGATTGGTTTAAAGAAATGCCAACAAACAGAGCACGTTTTCCTCCCATCCCCGAATGCTATATGACTAGTAGTAGACTCTCCCCCACCGCACTTTGGAGGTCTGGCAAAGCGAGGCTATTCCACCCCTACTGTCCATCTTCTATAGTTGGACATGTTGCTCCATTAGTATTTTAACTTCACTAAAGTCAGGATCAGGAGCTTTATCTATGAAACAATCATCTACTTTTATCTCACTAATGATTTTAACCTCTAATAATATGAAGAACTTGTGCATCACTTTCTTTAAACAGACTTCCACCCATTCATCCAGCTGTTTGTCTCTATGGACAACTGAGTGAACTCTACACCACCACCAGATCTCAGCAACAGCTGGAGGAGCGAGGACACAAACACGTTGAAATCAGGGAATATAAAACCCAGACATATCAAACTTAAAGAGATTAAAGCGCTGATTTGTACTAGCTGTACTGAGCAAACAGTCTGTACTGAAAAATGAAAGCTCTGTGCAGCACAGAAAGGCTTAATGAAGAAAAATGAGGGCCACCCTGGAGATTATCTTTTAAAATGAAGCTGTTCTATGGAGAGACTTCAGGGCCTGGGTGTGCTTTTAACAATGGGTCACAGCCCTTATGGGTCCAGTGAGTATTTTTATGTCACAAGTGTTTCCTGCAGAGACATCAAAAGTTAGCCAAGCAGTTCCCAGCAACACTGTGGATGATTTGGACTTTGCCTCCTGCCGATATGCTCTTTCCCTGGCTCTGACTCAAATGTGTCTGGCTAATTATAGCAGCTTGCCACCCAGGGCGGCTTCAGACATCTGGTGTTGTGTGCATTTGTTACTCTTCTGACAGGACCCCGCTGAACAAAGTTCACTAAGAGACAACACTTTGTTTTTTTTATTAAATCTTTGGTCATCTTACTTCCAATTTATTGCAATGAGAGGGAAAGCTTTGCATCTCTAAGTTAAGTCAACATTTGTCACTCAATTGTGAGGTTGAGTGCTTTAAGAATCAACATCAGGTAATTAGTAGTTGACTGAAAATCAATAAATATGACCTGAGCTATTGAGGTGCATTATGGGAGATGTAGAAGCTAGTGATTTTGGTGTTTGGCCAGTACTTGGTGCTTTTATCTCGTCCATATTGTTAAATCTGTCTCTTGTGATCCCCTAACTTCATGCAGGTGCAATACCAAATAGCTGCAGTACACCCGTAATAATAAAATGCCAAATTTATGCGTGTTCAAACATCTGTAATGTGAGGTTTTTTTTGTTGCTTTCACTGTTTTATTTCATTTTATATTTGACTGATGCGAAAGGAAAGGCACACAAACCCAGAAAACAAATGCAGAAAACAGATAAACGCTGCATCCATTTTACATGTAATGTCAATCCATTTAATGGTTGCTGTGATATTTCAGTCTGAACCAAAGCAGTGGACCGACCGACATTGCCACCCTTAGAGCCAAAAAAGAATCAACAGATTAATCAACAATCATTATTTGAAGTGTGATTTGTAATTTTAGGAAGAAAATTTGGTTCCTGGATCCTGAAAGTTTGCAAAGGAAAGTATGGAATGTGTTTTGCATTTACATTTACAACATTTAGCTGATGCTTGCAAAAAATTAGAAAGAGTCAAACAGCAGAATAAGCTTACATTTTCAGATCAAAAGCAGCATTTTATGCAAACAACTGAAAGAAGGTGAGTGTTTGGTGTGTGCCTACTGGGTAAAGACTAAAGAAAGAAAAGGTTCAAAAAAACAAATGCTCCAAGCCAAAAGGTGAAAAATACCAAAAATAAAATAATTAGTTTTTGTTGTTGCCACTGTGCAAATAAAGCTTGTAGCCGAGGAAAAGGGTGATGTTGAGTGTGCAGTTCAGCTGAGACTACCAGAAGGATCCTGTTACATTTGGGCTACAGATAATAGAATTAAAGACATATCCCTGCAGTCTTGCACCTCTTTTCTTAATGAGAGCTGTAATCACTGAGCCTGCTGATGTGGAAACCTGCCAGAAGATGAGTTAGTGAGCGAGCTGCACTGTGATGGTCTCGTTGATTGACTGCTGTCAGCTGATTAATCCGTGGTGGAAAATTCCCCCCGTGTTTCCACAGAGCAGTTTTAAATATAACCTGTAGTAGCCTACAATCAGTGGCACTCAGCATGACACACCTAAATATAATAATTTAATTTCATCATTTCATTTACTGTAGCTCATGACAGATGGCTATATTTACCGCCAGTAAGCCAAAAGGCAATGCTCCCAATTAGAATGCATCATGATTTTATTGGATTAGATAATAATATATTTTAAATATATCATAATTGTAAACTAGTTCAGGCATGACTTAAATATTTCAGGTCATCATAGTAAAGTTTTGGAGGGTTATTTTCTTTTTTAAAGCATGTAAAACCTTCCAGTAATGTGGCTAAAAATCCATCTGTCAATTAAATATCTGTTTGTGCTGGTGGGCTCTTGTTAATGGGTTTATCTGAACAAAGGTATCAGTAGGAGGCATGTCCGGAAAACACATTGCCATGGTTATTGGTTATTCTGCAAATTCTGTTGGGAATCACTTTGGGACGTCTGCTCTTGAAAGGTGCCAGATAAATAAATGTATTTTTATTTTGAGTTGTTCACCTGGCCTCAGTCTCACGCTGCTTTTGCACTTTTGGTTTGAAGTCTAGAATAACCTGCACCTTTACCTAACAGGTTAACAGGATTGACTTAGTGACAAAAACAGAGGGAGGCACTTAGAATTGGTATTTCTTGCCATGCAAAGCCAGCAGTATCTTCTGCAGTACATTTACAGTAAAAAGTACTTCTTCTTTTTGGCACAGAGAAAAAAAACGGTAATCGGATAAAGTCACTGATGCATTCAGACGTGGGGAACTGTGGAGAGCTGGGAAAAATATCTTCACTCCTCCCTACAACAGCCCTTAAAACGTGTGTAAAAGGATTAAATCCATCAGAGAAAAAAAATCTCTGTTGCCATTAGCCACTGCTAATTGATTTTCCCGAGTGGAGTCCCTGTGTGGATCAGAGAAATCTCCCTGCATAGGCAACATTAAACCCAGAATAGCTTGACCTCTAGTAGGTGACGCAGTGACACTGTGGCTTTGATTTGAGCAACACCACCCACAGGTAGGCTGAGAAACAAACCACTAATTAGGAGTGGCACTGGCAGATCCGCATGTTCTGTCCCCGACCTCCTACCTCTAACCTGGCCTGTTGTCAAGCTGCTTGTGCTCAGCCCCCTGTCTCCGTCTGCCTCCTCACATCTACTTTACAATTACTGCCCGGCTGATGGAGTAGTAATCACTGCAGCAGCAATCAAATGAGGCTGCAGATCCGCTCCTGTGTCTCTGCTGCAGGCTCTGCCAGGCTGCTGCTGCTCTGATGAGGGGCATGGGATCAAAACCAGATTTTAAATTGTATTTCAAGGGCTTCATCTACCTTTTCCTTCCTCTGCTGCACCATCGCCCAGGATAGCAGATAAACATCACTGGAAAGGCTCAAGACCTCTCCAGGCTATCAAGCAGTTTGGAGAACTTTGCATGGCTGTTATCAGTGGTGGTATTTACACAAGTAAAAGTATTATCAGTGTTATATAATTATTTTTGATGCATTAACATGTTAATAGTAGTTAAAAGTGTTCATGTTCTGCTTTTTGGCTTTTTCCCTTTCCTTTATTGTGTTATATATCTTTTTTGTGCCTGTAATCGGTTTACTAAGTAATGAAGCCCAAAGTCCGCCCCAATGGGACTTGCCATCTCTAACAGAAAACACTGTTTTGCAAACCGCTCCAAACAGCTTTTACTTCTGTGATGAATGTGCGTAACTTTGTAACTTGTGTTATAATGCTTGTCTAGCTGCTAGAGTGGCACATCCACAAACCCAGCTTCTGACTGGCTAGCAGTTCTGTAGCTAAATGAGAGAGCTCAACACACAGGGTGAAAGGAGGAGCTGCAGCAATGTGCAGTACAACAAAATATGGTGTTTTTTGAAAATTAAACCACATAAACCTATTCTGATATATCCTCTAAATATAATTAGTAACCTGAAAATAGGTAAAATATGAGCACTTTAATGCTACAGTTGGTTGAGGGGGAGCTAATTTTTTATGCTTTATGTACTTTGATAGTTAAATTCATAACACAGCAACATGTACAATTAATTGATCACATGTTTTGCTTGTAAAATCGGAATAGTAACTAAAGATCTCAAATAAATGTAGCAGAGTGGAAAAATAAAGGAGCATAAAATAATAATACTTACCACTGAAAAAAATGAAGAATTAGGTTTTATGGAGCCATTCAGCAATGTTTTTACATGATGATGTAAAAGGGATTCAGTACAAGTGGAGGAGTGTTTTTTCATCGTTAGCCGAGATGACACATTGCTTTGATGTAGATTTTCCACATGCTCTGACAGTCACTCTTCTGTCAGTATCACCATGTTCCCTTCATGTAACGGAACCAAAAACAATAAATCTAAAAACCACTGACTGAAACGTTAAGCTCTCAAAGTGGAAAAAACAAACAAACATGATATCTAACACTCAGTGCTAGTACTTGATATGTCCCTGGAATTTTGTATGGGCTTGTATTTCCCAAGGCAACTTGGAATCGCAATAAAAATGTAACATCAAAACAATCATCACCTCCCATATAGGGGGAGAAATCTGTTGTCCCTTCATCGCCAAACATGTCTGTGTAGCCTACAAGATAACTTAAGTTGCTGATCTAAAATACTCATCACTAATGCTATTGCTTTACCTTTTGAAATACCTTTTATGTGCAATGTGTTCTTGCTCAAGAACAAAACATTTCCATCTATTTACTCATTCATTCATGTACTGTAAGTACTGTAAATATTTTTACCAGCACTGTTAGTTGTGAAATCCAAACAGAGTGAGGCATCCTGTTGAGTAATGCTACTCAGGACACAAAGACTCTACGATAAGAATTTATTTTATCTATCCTGACTCCTAAAAAAAAAAAAGGACATTGGTTGAAGTGTGTTCACTGGTGATGTTTATTTCCCAGAGCTAATAGACCGATAAGATGATGAGATGTGAGCTTGAGTGAGTGTATTTAGAAAGTAATGAAGCCATGACGCTGTGTCATGTAATAAGGCTATTAGAGAAGGATATGGCGTCCTTAAATAACCTCGGTTTAATCCTTTCATGGTGCCACTGAGTGTAAAAGAGACATGAAAGGTTGCTTAGGGTGTTGGAAGAGTGTAATGGTTCGAGTGAAATGGTGCAACACAGGAGGAGGAGGAGGAGGAGGAGGAGAGGTGGGAGACAGCTAAAGGCTGAGTCAGAGTCACAGAGAGAACATCCTGCATGTGTCGAGAGATGTGCAGCGTTAAGAGGCTGACTCAGTCTGCTCGGTGGGAAAATCATCTCCTGGAAAACTTGTGTATGTTGTGTGATCCATCTCCTGAATTACAACTGCCCGTTAACAGGCTGCACACTCTGTTCAAGTGTCTCTCTGCACTGTAACTGTTGTTCTTAGTGATTGTAATTCAAAGTTGTTTCCAGTTGTGGAAGAAGTATTCAGGTCCTTTACTTAAGTTGAAGTAGAAATACTGCCCTGAAAAAAGAATAATAGTTTTTTTTTTTTTTTTTTGCTCAAGAGAGCATATATCCCTCCATCCAACTCCACTCTGTATTGCAAATATATGTAAGTGTCCAAAAAATGTAGTGGAGTAAAAAGTACAATATTTGCCTCTGAGACGTAGGGTAGTTAGGTAGGTAAGAATGAAATAGCATAACACTGAAATAGTACAAGTATCTTAAAATTGTACTTAGCATGGTGGCAGTTTGGAGACCTTTGCACCGCTGTTAGTAATGAAAGAAGTGTTTGAATCATTTATGCAATAGTAGCAATACCACAGTGTAGAAATACACTGTTACAAGTAAAGGTTCTGGATTCAAGATCTTACTTAAAAGTACAATAGTAGTTGCATCAAAATATACTGAAAGAAAAAGTACTCAGTATGCATAACGGCCCATTTCAGAATAATTTAAAGTAGTGGAGTAGAAGTATGTAAAGTAGCATACATTGTAAATCTGCCTTTTCCTCAACCACGTGGGAATGAAGTATTTCTCCTCGTTTTGTCAAACAGGGATCAGGTGAAAAGGATTATGTGCTCATTAAACCGGTAAAGTCTGAGTCAAACCTCAATTATCTTCAAACTGCAAACCTTACAAAGCCTCTCAGGTCACTCTGTGGTTTCATAAGAGAGCCCGGGAGCTCCTGAACCAGCTGCACCTCAGCTCTCCTTGTGTTTGTGTCAGTGATGTAGAATCCAGATGAGACCGCATTGTGGGTCCTCGTCAGAGTGCCCCAGCAACACAGACCTAAACAGACGGGGCCCTGCCACATGACATTAAAGTCAGGAAGGCAGAGCTTGCACACTGTTAGATTAGTAGCAGACTGTATAAAATACGTTAGAATAAGTTGTTTAGGGGGCCGGTGCAAATTTTCTTACCTGCTTTTGAAACCAATCTTTCACCTGGATTGATTTTATAAAAAGGACAAATACATATTTCAATGAAATACTATATAAACACTTATCATATGCATGTTTGATGATTCTCTGCTTGTATCATGTGACATCTATCAAACAAAAATATCAAACATTAACAAGTTACAGCTTCTCACGTGTAAGTAGTTCTTGCTTTCCCCTGTTTTCTACATTCAAGACAGTTTTATTTATATAGCCCAATATCACAAATCACAAATTTTGTAGATATACAGTATGCGGGATATGGACCCAGAAGGTTGAAAGGCAAATTCAGGTGTCACCAAACAGACTAGAGCCACACAGCCTTCTCTCCACTATGGAGACCATGACATATATTGTAAATTTAATATTTTTGGACAAATGAAAGCTATTTGAATCATCATCTTGAGGTCTGGGAACTTGTGATTGACATTTTTTCACACTTTATAGACTGAAATGTTCTGAACCAGCTGCACCTCAGCTCTCCTTGTGTTTGTGTCAGTGATGCAGAATCGACAATGACAAAAACTATAATTTTCAGCCTTATTACCTATTACTTACAGCAGTCTCTCGGAGAGGCTGATTCAACAAATTCACACAAAGGCATTATTCACATGCCGACTCAGTGTGCTCTAATGCCGCTTACATAACTCTCACCTAAATCTAGAAGGGAAACTACCAACTGTTGGACACACTGCATGTAATGTGCAGCACTTAAACAAATGTGGGCTATAAACACACAACAGCTGGTATCAAAGTATATTACGTGACCGCTGAGAAAGGTTACTCTTGCTGGAGTTGTTGTGTGTGAATCTCTCAGCTGGAGGTGATCTCAGAGAGCTTCACCTTGATACAAAGCACTGCTGACATTGGAGCAGCGTTCACAGCCCTGTCTGCTCACTAAAACGCCTTTAGGTAGATTACAGATCTGGTTTGGTAACGTGGAGTGGTGCCTGGGATCGAGCCAATCCTCTGATGTTTGATTCAGCAGTCTGGCCTCTCTGTTGCACTTTAGCAACGCCTTAAGTTGTTATATTTTTATTAACACACTTACTGTATATATGCAGCCATTTGATAGTTTGTTTATGTAAAAAAATAATTAGTGCAGCTTTAATTTGATTGGCGACAACATATTCAATTTAAAAAAATTAGTTTTAATTGCAATGTAACCCAAAAAAATGAAAAGAAATGAGAATATGTAATTGTTTAATGATTTAAGCTTGGCCTAATCTGTACTGTTGTTGTGGTTGTTGTTGTTGGTATTGTACAGGATTAATCCCGGGACATGGTGGAAATAAGATTATTCAAAGCGATTGAATTATGATCCTGTTTGGTGAAGACTTCAGAGACAGTGCGTAAAAGATATTTCTGTCTTTTCTTGTGGGCTAGTCTCCACAGAGCAGTGGAGACTTTCTTGAGTCTCCCAGTCATGCAGAAACAAGGAGAGCAGCTAAAACAGCTCGTGTTTGTGTCAACACACAAATTCAGATTGTCCGTTTCTGGTTTCTTTATCAGTATGCAGACCACGTGAGCTGGGCGAGGGGTCAGCATCACTGCAGGCAAACAAAGCTGAAATTCATCCTGAATGTCTGCTGATGGGTCAGGCCACGACAGACAGCCGAGCAGAAGTCCGCTCCTCTATAGCTTGTATTGTTGTCGGGCTATGCAGTCTGATTCATCGACCACGAGCGTCCTCGTCGTGGGCGCTCCTGAGCTGCCAACACCCACCAGCAGCGGCTGTTCACTGGGTTGTGAAAGCCCTCCTACATAGACATGGTCTGTGTCCATGGCTAAAAAGCTGTTTTCATATCACTTTATATACATTATTTGGATGGTGTCATTCTAAAATCCTGTATTACCAATTAAGTCAAATGTTGCTAAATTTAGTTTTCACAAGTAAACAATGTTATAAATGAGCCGTAATGTGCCAAACTTTCATGTCATCAGTCTACGTGGGAAAGGAGAAGTGATATTGAAACCATGAGATCATAATATAAGGAATTTGCATATCTTATTTTGGACTACATAGAGAAGATTTGTTTTTCCATTTGCTATCATTATAACAGTTCCAGGGAAGCCTATGAAGAAGTGAGTCTGTCTTGTTTTTTGCATAGTATGTTTTGGATACATTTACTCTATTTGTTTATTTCTTTTTTTTTTTAGGTCCTTTTTAAATAAAATAAAATGTATTTCTCGTGATTCCATTCAGCTCATATATACATTTATCTACACATTCCTTTATTAGGGCTGGACCATGTGGAGAAAATCAGATATCACGATATCATTGACCTTATACCTCACTATCGATATTGAGACAATATAGGGTTGACAATTGGTACTTAGACAAAATATTATCACAACGAGATTTGATAAACAATCATCAGTAATGTGGATAAAATGACTAAATGGTAAAAGGAAAATAGAAAAGTTCAGTCTGGTAAGTTCAAAAATGACATCACTTTACTGTAATGCATCGTTTAAAACCAGGAAACGACAAAACTTAGCACTGTTACGACATACAAAATCTAAGATGATATCTAGTCTCATATTACGACATCGATATAATATCGATATAGGC
Source organism: Etheostoma cragini (assembly GCF_013103735.1). NCBI lineage: Eukaryota > Metazoa > Chordata > Actinopteri > Perciformes > Percidae > Etheostoma > Etheostoma cragini. The sequence goes on along the minus strand of NC_048420.1, from coordinate 19,527,681 downwards.
CTGTTGCCCAGGCAGCCCTGTCCTGCATGTAGGCCTAACCACCAACCTTGTTGTGTTGTGTCTTTTGCTCCTTTCTTTTTTTCCATTTGCGTCTGTAAAGTTAAACTCCTGTTATGAAAAGTGAAATTAAATGTTAATACCACATTTATTTACCTTTTATTGTTACATTTACATTTTTATTTATTGACCCGGCCACTGCCCATTCCGTTATTGACGGACTTTTACTCTCTCAATAAGCCATTATGTATATTTTTAGAGAGTATACGTCACATTCAGTGGAAACACCCATAGACAGCTAAAGCCGCCATGTTTGGTATTCTACTGCCCCCTGCTGGGAGACCCGTGCATCGTTTTGAAGAAGAAGGAAGCCCCGTGCATTAACTTATATACGTCACATCCGGGAAGATAGTTCAGTCGAAGGCACCGCAAATAAACGGAGAGGTACGTCCAGGTAATCCGCTTCCATCCTACTTAAATTATAAAAGGTATAAAGTTTCTGACTTCGTGAAGTGTTGTAAGAAGCGAAAGGTTGTGATAAAATGGTGATTTTGTTTAGGAAATGTTAAAACGGTTAGTCGGTGAAATGCGGGTGACGCTCTTCAGCTACTTAGCTGTATCACACGCTTGTTAGTTTTAACAGCCGTTATGTAGTCAGTGTTTATAGACTTAAAAACTTGAATGCAACGTCCAGAATCAAGATTTTAAAGTTAAAGTTAAACTGATTTTTATTTTATTTTTTCTCCCACATTGGCAGCAGTAATGTGTCTGCCAGCCCGTGTGAATGGATGGGAGTCGGTTGTCTAGCTAACGTTACACGGAATCAAGAACGTGGAACTTGCAAACTCTTTTTTCAGTTATAAACTTCAGAGAGACATTTGTGTACAGTAGTGTTGGTTGTGCAGACCTTTCCAGCGAGGCCGAGCCTGCAGTGGTCATGTCCTTTCCTGTAGTGTCTGCTAGAGAGACATGAGGTCTGTTTGAGGCCCTGCTGTGTGACTCTTCACGGCAGAGTTATAGGTAAACCTCAGACAAACTGCTAAAAAATCCATTCATCGTTTAAAACGAAATGGTATTCCTTAAGGTTTGAGCTTACCCTAATTATGTATACTATCTTCTCATGTATGTTCACTGAAAAGGGAAATTCCTTGAGCCAACAAGGAGACCATGTGCCACGAAGGAATGGCAGATTTCACTAGTTACAACTTTATCAGGGCAAAAATAAATACAATATCCAGAAGACATTCTTTTGATATGGATATGTACAGCAGTCTTATGTGGTCTACTTGAATAATGAATAAGAAGTCAAAGCGTAACTATCAGTATTTTAATACATCAGTCCAAAGCATTGTGTGTATGTCATATTTCTAAGTATGAAATATGCACCACTGTCCATTTAATCAGTGTCATGACTAGTAACCATTTATTTTCTGTGTTTACAGACTAAAGACTTGAGTGTAACGTCCAGCATCAAGATGTCAAGGTAAAACATTTGTTTTTTTTCTCCCACTTCGGCAGCAGTAATGTGTCTGCCAGCCCAGCCCGTGTGAATGCATGGGTTATATATCGTTGAACAAGAAGAACCCGCGAACCTTTCAGTTATAAACTTCAGAGAGACATTTGTGTACAGTAGTGTTGGTTGTGCAGACCTTTCCAGCGAGGCCGAGCCTGCAGTGGTCATGTCCTTTCCTGTAGTGTCTGCTAGAGAGACATGAGGTCTGTTTGAGGCCCTGCTGTGTGACTCTTCACGGCAGAGTTATAGGTAAACCTCAGACAAACTAAGGTGTTTGTTTAAAGCATAAATCTTTCTGAAATTCCTTGAGCCAACAAGGAGATCATGAGCCAAGGAAGGCAGGCAAAAGACCAAATCTGCAGATTTCACTGCCTGTAGTTGCATCTGTCTATAGTAAAAAAATAAGTATATATTTAAATGCAGAAGACATTCTTTTTGTATTGATGTGAAGAGCTATTAAAGTCTCATTTCTTTATAGCTCATAAAGTAAAATATTTTTTTACAGGCCTGCGGAGATGAAGCCAATCCTTGCCCTGCTCAGACCTCCTGACTGACATCTGGTGCTCAAGTACGGCTTTGAGCTGAAAAGTAAGGTTAGTTTACATTCTGATTTTTAAAGAGCCGATGTGGCCTGAACGTAGTTGTTTTGTCACGATTGTGTACTTGCAGTACCCGCTACATTGCCTTTGACCAATTTGCTATATTTAAACACTGATCGTGACGGCGTGTGCAGACCTTTCCAGCGAGGCTCAGCCTGCCGTGGCTCTGTTCTTTCCTGTAGTGTCTGCTAGAGAGATGTGAGGCCGTTTGAGGCCCTGCTGTGTGACTCTACACGGCGGGGTTATAGGTAAACCTCCCACATTGTCCTCTGAGGTTTTAAGACAGACGACAGTCTTTGGTGTACTGCGTTATTGTTGTCCTATGACCTTGACTGAAAACATTTTTTTGCATTACAGGAGTGGAAGACTCAGCGCTGTGTTCGGAGGTGTTCGGCTGCTGAGTGCAGAAGTTGGTCGAGTGGTAGGTTTACCTGAACTTTTCTGTTTATTAGTAAAAGTGACAATCATACGACATCAACACGCTTTTAGCATCGTGTTTCTTTCGTCACACAAGTGATTAACTCAACTCTTTATATATTTGGTTTCTTATTTGCTGTAATGCTGCTATACTAGGATAGGGTTTACTCCTTGCCTTCTTTGTATACTCTGTCAAGATAATTATCATAAATATGCATAAGGTGCTTTATAAATAAAACATCTGAAAAATACTGTTTTATTAAAAGCTTCCAGTTGGCCTTAAAGAAGAGTTTACCAGTAACCAGGTGGCTCGATGATGGGGCTCCTCATTTAAAGTGCCAACTTTATTAAAGGAATTCACCAAGATGACAAGACTTTGACACAGGTAATGGTACCGGTATTCATCCATATCATTCTGGTGGGTCTCTTTGTTTTACAATAAAGGATTTATTATATTCTCTTTTGTTTGCAGATTTTGTCTGAGAGATGAACCAGTTCATCTGCTGAAGGCAACAAAGGTCACATTTGTACATCCCCAGTTTGTTCTGTAATAGGCAAGAGGAAAGAATATCTTGTCAAGAGTTTTAAGATTTATGTTGGTGGTAAAATCATAAATAATGTACTAGGTATTGACAAGAAACCTTGAAATAAACATTCTAAACACATCTGCTGTAGTTGTAACTTGATTGGCCATCGGAAAAAACGATTTTGTAGTTTGTGAAGAAAACACTATTTTAGACCTGGTGTCTGTCATCTTCTGCTTTCTTTGTGTTGGTATTTTAAACTCCGGTTTGTGAGAACTACGGTTACCTGCTCCTCCGATCTCTGCAGGGTAAATCCAGAGCGCTAGCTAGACCCTCTGTCCAATCTGAGTTTTCTGTTGCACGACTAACACAACTTTTGAATGTACATGTTCCACCAAAACAAGTTCCTTTGGCTATTTTTGAGTGGCACCCGGGGCCTAGGACCGCACAGGATGATTTTGATTTGGTTTAAACAAATGCCAATAAACCTGAGCAGGTTTTTCTCCCATCCCATAATGCTGCGTGGACTAGACAGGCTGAGGAGGAAGATCTGGCAAAGCGAGACTTAATTGTTGCGTGACCTTTGGACGTAAGGTTTGAAATGTTGATCTTTATTCTGAAACACAAATGTGACGTGCTGGTCAAGAGCCATGAGAGGGGGCTGTTGCACCACATGTGTCCTGTAGCCCGGGGTCTCCTGGGAAGAAGTTACTCACAATTTTGGGGCCGTCATTTCAAAAAAATATAAAGGGTTTTAAAATCTGGTGCTTATTCGTGAGTGAAATATTGACATACAGCTTGTTTTTATTATATTTAATAACAGTGAGACTTCAAGTGAGAACTACTTTACTGATATTGATCATGAAAGATTTCCAACTGACTGATGTGATTTTAGATTTTACTAGGGCTGAAACTAAGAATTTTTATTATTGAATAATTCAATTATTTCAATTCTCTTCTCGATCAACTGATCATTTTTTTGGTCTTTTAAAATGGTAAAAAAATGTGCTAAATGCTAAAGATGCTTGTCTTTTTTCCTTCAACTAAAAAAATACTCCATGAAGAAACTAGAATTGTTCCCATTTAATGATTTAATTTTCTTCATAAAATTACTCAAAGCAGTTTTTAAAATAGCTGGCGATTGATTTAATGCTGGACAACTAATCAATTAATCTTCGCTACTTTAGGTTTTACATCTGTAAACTGTGTATGACGCTGAAGTTGGCATCCGATTTAAAGCTTTCGATTTGGCAGTCAAGTGGAAATTTAAGGGAACCTTGTAGATCACGTTAGAACAGGTCCAGATCCAAAACCACCATACCTAAACCTTGCCCTGGCTATCCAGACCTGTCAAATCTGGACCAAATTATCCCAGAGAGGCTAAAGATTCTTAAAAACTCAGATTTGTGAAACTTTTTTCTATTTGTGAAAATGCTATAAAGGGAGATGTCCCTGTTCTTTTTTATATGTAGACCACATCCTTAGCCTCTCTGGGATAATTTTGTCTAGATTTGACAAATCTAGATATTGTGGTTTTGGATCTGGGCTTGGTGCAGTGTGGTCTAAACCAAAAAAAAAACCGTAAAATCTTCCTTTGTCGCATTTTCACAAATAGAATAATGTTTTCATAAATGTTAAACTGTGTTTTTAAGAATAATTTAGTCCTGATTTGACAAGTCTAGGTGTAGTGGTTTTGGATCTGGACCTGTTCTAATGTGATCTGCCAGTTCCTCTTAAATTCCAATCCGAAACGGCAAATGTGTGAATGCTAACCATAGACTGTTAAAAAATAATAACAGTCTATGGTGCTAACCAAGGGTGGCTTTCATGCAAGTGAGCTAGGAGTGAGCTCTCTTAGTTTACAGGTGACATCTAGCTTACGTAAACATACAACTAGATGAAGCAACCTCTTAATACTGATTTAATTCAACCCCGATAGTGTTTTATTTATGCATATTAATCTTTGTATGAAGGGGATGGATGCATTGGTTGTGATGTATTGATTATAAAGATGGCCCAGTCCTACGAAAAGGACTTAAAGTGATAGTATTGTAGAAAGACTGTATGGTTTCTTGGCATTTATATGCTGGTATGTCTATGTAATGGTATGTCTATATGCTGGTATATCTATATGTACATACTAACATGTCTTTATACTAAGTCTAGTATGGCTGTGTTATTTAATCTGCTATAGGTAGATGGCATAGAAAGTAGAAGAAAGGGAAGGAGAAAAAAAAAGTGTAGATGTGTTTATGTATGTATGCATCTGTGTCTATGTTGTGTAAATAACTGAAGCATAAGATGTACTAAAGGATTAAAGTAGAGAAAGGGGGTCGGACTCGATAACTTTATCAACTTCTTCCTACTCCTTTTAAACATGTTAAAAAAATTGTTTTGTTTGAATGATTATAAATTTTGGAAGACTGTGCGAATAAGTACATGACCTTATTTATCTGTCATTTCAATTATATATGTATACAGTAATGCATGTATATAAATCTTTAATTTTAATGCTTTTTTTTTCAAATAAACTATTAAACTAACAACTAAACTAAATATTGAGGTAAATTTGGTTTTCCTCACCGGATAAACATGTCGAGTATGAATTGTCCTTTGCGGAATCTGTTAACTGTAAACCTGGAGCGGAAATGACGACATTGCTTTCGGTTTCATCCCCGCTGATGAAGTCAAGACATGAAGTTAAGAGAAATGAGCTTTTAAGTAAGTAACTATTATTAATTCAGTTTGCATGTGTTGCAGTGTGTACGTTTGAACTCTAATGGAAATATTATCGAGAGAACTAATAAATCGATACGTTAGACTCGGTATTTCTAAATAGTTTGGGGATTTTTCCAGTCAGAAAACACAGTAGCTTTGCAAAGAACGTGTTTCTTACCTGTACTACTAGGTAGGCCTAATAATATCACCGCAGTTACTGGTTTCATGTGCAATAATCTTAATTTACACATGGAAGATAATTAGTTCCACTTTCGAAGAAACGTCCTGGACTTTATCTTTCATGTAGCCTTGAAGCCTTCTAATGCAGCGTTGACCTGAAACACTCCGGACGATACATGACACGAGTTTCCCTTTGCTGTCACAGTGTCTCCAGCACCGACGGGACGATGGAGAAAAAGGGAAGCATGGTTGAGGTTTTTGGGGTGCCAGATGTTTTACCAGCTGACAGGACAGCTGATAAACTGCAGATTTATTTCCTCACAGCCAGACATGGAGGAGGAGATGTGCTGAAGGTGCAGTACCCCTGTTACCAGCCGGGACAGGCTCTCATCACGTTTGAGGAGCCAGAGGGTGAGTCATGGTGAGGATTGTAGGTGATGGGAAGTCATTAAAAAAACAAGATAAAAAAAACAGGGGAAAAGCTAATTTATCAAATTAAACATGGCAAATGCTTCTTACTTCTTTCTTCTTCTTTTTTTAAATAGCTGTTGATCTCACTTTTTATAATTATTAACTAATTGGTGGCCGGTATCGCCCTCTACTGACTGTCACTAGGAGTGGCAATAGTAGAGGTACGTTATGTTATTACCTTATGTTATCTATCAGTTGTTTGGTCTATAAAATGTCGGAAAATGGTTAAAGTGTCAAGTATTTCAAAAATCCCAAGATAACTTGCTCTAATGTCTGGTTTTGTCCAAAACACAAAGAAGTTCAGTTTACTGTTAGAGAAGTAAATATCCTAGAAAGGATTCACATTTAGAAAGCTGGAATCTGAGATTTCTTTTAATCGATTAATTGATTATCAAAATTAGTTTAACAACCATTGACAATAAATCAATTAATCCTTGCAACTATGTGTGTCTAAGTGGATTACCTGTGGCTAATTTCAGTAGCTGTCTTCAGTAGCAGTGCAGTTTTACCACACTGATCTATAATTATAAAATGTCTCTGAGACGAATGAATGTTTTCTCCACTGTACATCTCACTGTACAAATGAAAGGTGGTTGAAATCACAAGGCAGTTGTTATGTATTCCAGTATTACATCACTGGTTAACATCCATCAGTCATTAAATCCAGTAAAATCAAATCTTTCTTTCCACAGTTGCTGCTCGAGTCTTGCGAAAGGGCTCCCATGTGTTAGAGGTGAATGGTCAAAAATATCGTCTAACAGTGAAAGCACCTGAGCATCTTGAGGTAACCGAACATTGCCAGCACATTAATAGTTTATCCCTCCTGATGTTAGGTCAGATTAATCCTTTACCCCATTTCTCTGTGTCATCCTGTTGAGGTGTTTTCTTCACTTCTTATTCTCAGATGGATTTACCAGTGGAGGCAACGGTACATTTGAATATTTTCCACAATAAGGCGGAGGTACGAGAAATCCTCGGGTCAAATGGCTTTGCGGTGACAGAGCTGAGCAGCGATCAGGTGCGTGTCAAGGGGTGGTTTCTCAAACTTAAGACTGTGAAGGCGTCTTTGGAGCAGCTTCAACAATCACAAACTAAGATGGTCACCACGCCAGTCCCAAAGGCTTCCTCTGGAGCCATTTCCAAATGCCACACCAGCAACAGCTCAGTGACACATGGTAACAGAAGGCAGTTAGGATCCCGAGAAATGACTCCGCAGGCTCCTCCATCTTCACCCGCCACCTCCTCATCCTGGGACTATGGCTCTCCCAAAAAACAACCAACCTCTCCAGAGTACGGATCTTCTTTTTCTCCAAGGCCAGACCAGCGTGGCTCATTCAGAAGGGAGTCCTTCGTCGTTGATGCAGATGTGTTTAGGTATGCAGACCGGCTCAGGAAAAAAGACATTGAAGGCATCTTAAACAGCCATGATGTTACAATGGACGCAAAGGAAATTGGTGATAGCTTCAAGATCACTTTACTGGGGAAAAGTGTGGGACTAGCTGTCTGTAAACTACAGAGCCTCCTGAATGATCTCAACAAATCACTGCGCACACAGGAAGTTCCTCTGAAGGACGTGGTTCGCGAAGGCCGGGCTCTTTTAGAAAGAATTCGCAAAGACGAAAACATTTACAATTTAGTGCTTGTATGTCCGTTTAATGACAAACTTCAGCTGATAGGCCCGTCTGGCGAGAGCTACGAGTTAAAGCGGAGGCTGTTGGGGAGGTCAGGTGACCAGTCAGGACGTACAGGCTGGACACCCTCCAGGAGGAGGAGCAGCTCTCTTCCACCAATCAGAAACAAGAACACAGATAGAGATAGCGGTGCCACCACTTATCCATCTCCTGTTGTAGCTTCAGGTTACTCTCCGTCAAAGCACCGGGATGATAAACAGGAAGGTGCTGAGCCAAAGCGGGGACCTACTGCTAGTTATGGTCCAAGTGGAGCTTTGAGGCGAAGAAGCAACTCTGAGTCCCGCGGAAAACCCCGGGCAGAAAGCAATAATGTGCAAGAGGTTGTAACCAAACCTCGCAAATCACCCAAGAAAGCCTTAATGCAATTTATGCCAGAAGCTATAAAGAACAAATTGAAATCTATGGGAAAATAAAAAACATAACTGATATATTATCAGAGATGTTCATAAAGGTAGACAGACACATTTCTCTCATATTGCTCCTCATAACCCCCGAAAGCTGTCAAAAATTCAAACACAAAGTCCAATTATTATGGACGTTAACTGACATTAAGAATTTTAATAATTGACGCCTGTAGGAAACAGCTTAACATACCTAAACCACGATCAGTGATAACTAAATTTCGCTCTCATTTTTGTAAGAATGCACTGAATGAATCATTTTTATTTTTTTTAAGCTCTTAGTACTGTTTCTGTACCATGTTATATGTGTTATTTGTCTTATTGAATTATAGATTTGAGTATGCATTGGCACGGTGTGGTACAGTACAGCCTGATTGATACTGGATTTATCGGACCAATGGCATTACCAAAATTTGAGGTCTAAAGTAAAACGTTTGACATTTTTGGGAATTGGGCTACAGTTTAATGCTTTCCTGCCTATAGTTAAAATGTATGATTGATATCACTCATGTGATCAGTAAATATGAAGCTATTGTCAGCAGCTGGTTAGCTTAGAATATATTCTATATATCTTATTAACCAACATACCTTGTATCTATGCTGAGCTACAATTAGCCAATAATATCAGCTAAATAACCACTGTTGAAGTGTAAAATTGAACAGTGAGATTGATGAATGTTATGTGGTGCAATTTACTGATTTACATCGACACTGTATTCTTAATATTAATCATACTCAAACAATAATAACAGCTGCATAATATTAACATTATGAAACTCCTTTATGTTATTTACACGTTTGATTGACATCTCTCGCACAATGGTGTTTTATAGGTACTGTAAATGCTGCTGATAAACTTAATGGCTGAAATATAACTCACTTAAATGGTAAAACCAGAGGAATAGTATGGCAATGTATCAAACAAATAATGGGCTTCAAAAAACGATAACAATAAAGTATAGTAGTATGTTTTTTGAAGGATCTTTGGGTCGTAATTAAATGTGATAAAGTGGTTTATGTTTGATTTATGTGAGTTTATGTTATGAGTTATGTGAGAATGTGATTGTTACACTGGGCATCTGCAACCAAGTGTCAGTGTATGTTTCTGTTGATGTTGTGTGTTACTGCAACACCTGAACGCAACATCTAGATGGAGACAGAAACAGACTTGAGAGGAAGCGTGAGCTGGAAGTGAAACAATCGCTGACAGTCGACTGAGCTCATGCGGACAGAGGAAGTACTAATGGCTAAAGAGGATCTAACAGGCAAGTGTATTTACAGAAAAAGATGTTTGGATGGACACTGTTGACTTTATATAGTACAAAACAGACTTTAGGTTAAGCTTAAAAAAAGAACAGGCTGTTGAAGACACAGATCCCTCTACACGAGGTACGTGTTATGTATTAATACAAATATTTCCTATGGTTTAATGGTAAAGTCCCTTTACTCAATTTCCAATCCATCTGTGTCAGGTATGATTAGAGACTATTTAAACAGGGCTGCACTGGAGACTATTACTATGACTCACAGGCCTTTCTTTTAACAGTAATAACTCAAACAAATCAGTCTGATGACAAATCTCTCCACCACAGAGCTCAGTACTGTGGATTTCCCCTTTTAGTGTTTGTCTGTTGTCATTTCTCAGAAACTTAACATGAAATCTGTCTGACAATAAATTATTTGGACTAGAGGTTTTCATCTTTACATGTTCTTTTAGCCCAAACACGGAAATGTAAAGATTACGGTCTATTTGGAGGGTTAACCAACCAATGAAAGGTGAAGTTCACCTAAAGTACTGCAAATATTGAGAGTCAAAGTTCAATTTTGACTAAGATTTGTGGATTGAGAAAACAATCCTAACTCAAAGGTCCAAGCTTTTCCTAGAGCAATAACTGCATCATTGGATTGAGTTTACTCAGTTGTCACTTTGGACGTTTTGTCCATGTTTACTTAAAAGTAACTTTTGACCTTGGAAACAGTATGTATACATGTATGTAATAGTCTGACTAGTGCCTTTAAGTAAAGGTCTACTTCCCAGCTTTTTTGGAGCGTTCAAATGTGTCTGGGCTGTTTGCAAGTCCTGGACAAAGCTCGCAAGTGGACCTTGAGTTGGTATTGTTTTGTCCCGCATTGCAAATTTACCCAAAACATACCTTTAGTTGTATCTTGCGTGTTTTTTTTTGTTTAATTTGCTAAGGTTTTGAGATGTCCTTCTCTTAGATTGGAAATAGAGACGGCCATTCTTTTTCCAAGTTTGATTTGTGGTACATGCTGTCAACTGTTCTAATATGGACTATTTATTCAGTGGAAAGTGTTGTTGTGATGGCTTTTTCAGAACTTTGAGCGCCACAAGTAAAATTCGAATCACTTCTGTTTCATTGGAAAGGAGGCGGCAATCCCAGAAACGTATTACTATAACTATCCACATGGCTAAATACCATTACACGTTTGTGAGAAAACGTTTTTTTATTAAATTGAGCGAACCAAGCCATTACATTTGAAGTAAAAGGAGTGACATTAACAACTAGTAGTAGTATTGTCTACCTGTAAGTGCCTTCTTATAGTTAAACATAGAATTAACTTTTTTTAGGTTTTCATCCTGCTCATCCTTATCACAGATTATTTATGAATCAGACAATAAAGGCATGGACCTGGGTCGTCATGAGCTGAGCTGTGTCACTCAGCCTGTGTTTGGAAAGATAAGCACACTACTGAAACATGTGTTGGAGAACTGCCAGCAGCTGGACATAAGGGACAAAAGGTCAAGCTCATCACTTTAGAGCATCCTGACCTTCATACAGTGCTGAGATGTAAATGGATTAAAGGTGGAAATCAGGAATGATTTTGTAGATTTGATCAAGGTTTTTCAGTGCAGTTCAAATATTTGTACCAAACACCTACAGATGTAGAGAAAAAGTTGGCCTCTGGAGCTTAAACTGACCACAAGTTGATCCATGGGACTGAACGAGCTTGATGGGGGGGAGCATTAAGCTTTTATCATGTTTGTGTTCTTCATACCACTGTAGTTTAACAACTGTGAAAGATTAGGCAAATTAGATAAAGATCAGTCAAATCAAAAGGACATGACAGAAAATGTAGAGTGGGTAGGTTAAGGTCTGCAGTGGCATGAACAGCAACAACACAGAAAAAATAGGGGCAGTGGATTTTTGTTATTTGTTAGTAATTATTTTGATTTCTTTTCCTCCATTTCCCCTGTTTAACTAAAGCTATGAACCCACTTCCAATAAAGGTTGAAGACAGCATGTTGGCCTTTAAGGTGTTTACTGGAAGCAATTGTGAAACTGTGAAAACAGTATTGGAAAACAATCCAATGATAGTGATTACAAAGCAGAAAAGATGACACCATAAACAATAGTTACGCAGTGTTCAGGATTCAGACTGTAATTACAAGCTGCTGAGTCAGAAAACCTGTTTACCTCAGCCTTCGAGTGGTAATTGTGACTGTGCATAATAAGGAATTTCCGACCGCTAGATAACAAACTTATTTTCTTAAAAACTACAAAAGTGGCAACAAACCTTTCGCGAATTGCTAACAGTCACATTTAATTTAGCAAATTTTATATGTGAAACGTGTTTAAAATTTGATTAACTAATCTGTAACGTAACTTATGTAACAAACAGCTGAAGTGATGTGACTACAAAGCTTTCAGTGGTTAGCCTAACCATTTTGGTATAATGTGTTGAACACTTCTAAGTTGGAATAACAGGTTTTTCTTTTCTTTCAATTGTCCCAGTTAAATAATCACCTAGCAGTGGCCTATCTTTTTATTGAAGATTTGGAAAATGGGTATTAAAGTTGTCGGGGCATAAAACCAATGATCTATAGATCTATAGTTAGAGGTATGGCCTTGACCAACTACCACGCTTTGCTTGTTTTCAAGCAGAGAAGGGAGGGAGGTAGAGGTTACCTCACTTTTCTCTGCTTTGCCCACCCAGAGAATTTGCTTATGATGTCATAAAGGGAAGATTCCAGATTGGCCCTTCTGAGATTTCATTTTCTCAAAGGCAGAGCACGATATCCAGGGATCAGTCTACGCCTATTGCCATTTCTAGCCACTGGGAGACCGTAGGCAGGCTGGGGGAACTCCTATTAATGTTAAACAACCTCATAAAGTGACATTTTCATGCCATGGGACCTTTTTTAAATTGAAAGTCAAATTAAATTGTGGATTTGTAGAATCTTAACAAAGCTAGTAATCACAGAACAGCATAGTTTAGTGTCTTCTGATTTCCTACCCCAGTAACTGTCTCGACTCAGATACATGGCAGGGACTTAACAAGTGAACAGTGCCCCGCAGGTGGTAAAAAAAAAGATAAACTACTTTGAAAAGTTCTTAAAAACTTTTTTAATCTAAAGAAAAAGGTCAAGTTGTGTGAAAAGGGGTTGTCATGTAAGACATTTAGCATTTGTCTTACATGACAAAGAGATTGGCTAAAACTTTTGGTTCCAGCATTAAAAACAACAACAAGAAAACATAGTTTCTCACATTGCAGCTTGGCTCTGGTGGGAGTTGGGAACTTCTGTTTTCGAGAGAACCCTAGGGGACACGTTGTACTACCGATGCAAAGTTAAGAAAGGAAATGCCACGATCCTTCCCAGGAGATAAAGGCCATTTTCCACCCCGCAAATTGCCTGGCAGTACATGTCAGATGCGGGTCCCTGATTTTTGGAGAAAAGATACACTAAATACACAAGAATGCAAGAATGTAAAGCCTTGAGAGTCACGGTTTGTTTAGAAAGGTCTTGTGGCAGGAAGAGAGAGATGGAGGAGGATGCAGAAGTGGTATGAGCGCTTAAGATAGCCTCCTGCTATTTATATTTCTGCATGAGGGCAAGGGCTGACTGACAGGGTGACGTGCTGTTGCTTGTAGACCACAGCTCTTTTTGACGTTACAAAGCACACCCTCAAATCCACCAGAGCTCGCCACGCCTACAGCACACACACAGTCTACCGGGCCCCAGAAGTCAACCATACTTCTCTTTCTTCTTCCTTGAGCTGCTTTCTGTTCCTCAACGTCTTGTCCGTCTTTTATTTTTGTAGTTTGTTTGTTGAATTCAGACAGGAATGGCAGAGCTGGAAGGCCTGGAGTTTGGGAAGTCAGACTTTGTGCTGCTGGATGAGGTGACGATGGAGCAGTTTATGGAAAATCTGAAGTTGAGGTAAGGGGCCTGAGATACTGTTAGAGAGGAGGAAGGGAGGGAAGCAGCTGTGTGTCAGAGATGCCAAGGGTAACGCTTCCTACCTCAAATGAGAGGGAAAACTGCATTTCTTTTTAATAAATGTGTTAAAATTAGTATAAAAAGTAAGATCAAGGTGTTCACTGTTATAGGCTACTTAACTGTCTCACACATCCAAAAAACATAAGATAATTTGTTGCAATAGCACAAAATTACAAAATTTCCATTAAGAAAACATTATCTTTACGACTTCTCTCAAGTTAGTGGCAGACTGGACACACCTTAAGATGAAACATAAAGGGGAAATTAGTCACTTCTTCTGCCTTTCCCGCTCAGCCTCGGGGTTCAGATATAAGCTTGTGGTTGATGTGCTCATCACCACAGTACACACCGGCTGTCATGTGAACCATATAAAGCACATAGGATGTTACCAAGAAGAACAGATAGTCTCACCAAAACCAGTTGAAGTAAAATAAGTACATGGAACTTTTCTTTTATCTTGTGACCTTTTACTCTTTCTCCATGCAAAGCTTTGGGGATTTTACACATGTATCTTGTCTCTGAGTCCTGACAGTGTCCATTCTCACTTCCCTCTGTGTCTTTTGTAGGGGTGTCATGTCCTCCGTGCAAACTGTGAGAAATCATAGTTTTGCCCGACAGTCGTCAGCACATGCAGACAAACACCAAAATGTCAAATAGTTACCCTGGCTTGTTGTAAAATAATGTATGTAGCTGAGTTTCATCACACAGCCTGATCAGACTTGTCTGGTGGCAAATCAGAAGCAGGCACTAAAGTTGTGCTGATTATGTCTCTATTGAAATGATTTGCTCAAGTTCAGGTGTTAGCATTTCTATTTTTGTATTCACACTGTCCTTGACTTGTTAGTAATAGGCTGGTAAGCAGGGTATCTCTTAAAACAGATTTCCATGAAGGTTGTTGGCCAGAGAAACCTTTGTGCTGATCCTCCACCACCACCATTACACATTCAGTTGCCATATCTGTAAAAGAACCAGAGGTCAAGGCTTCATTTTATCTTTATTTTATTTTGAACAAGAAATAACAATTACAATAAAACACAATAAGTGCAACACACCATTAGGAAAAACAATGTCTGTGAAGTGTTACAAATAATATATTCAATCTGTCGGAAAAGGAGCGGATTGAAGCCAGAAAGGAAGCTTGTTATTTTTCTTATCCCTCGTTCAACTGTAAATCATTTTTTTATATATTATATTTTATGTATAGGAGGTTAACGAATATACACAAAACATATATCATATTAAACAAATACCAAATATTGGTCGGAAAAGAGAACATGTTTTTATTAACAAGACATCAATTGTAGTGGTTGATATGACTCCTTAAACAGCAAGTTGGAAAAATAGCAATGCAGGTTTTTTAGTTCCTTCTAGCTTTATCAAATGATAAACTCAGTTTGATTGACCAGTTTATTACCAGGAAGGAGGCTAGGGTGACTTCTTTATATTTTGTATGGCAACAAACCCAACTCATGCTCAAAGGAAAACTAAAAAGTGCTGCTCCGGTGCTAGAGCATTATTCCTGCTTTTATGGAGCTGATTTGAACTATTTGTGGAAAAAATAAATGTACAACGTTCTCAGTCAGGCTGCCATAATTATCTATAACTGTGTCTCAGTTCAGTGGCCGGATCCTCCAGGACTCTGCCCAGGCAGTAAACCTGAACTCCAGGCTGGAACTCCAAAGGACAAAGTCTCACTTCTCCCAGACTTAACTATAGGTGGTTTTAGGTTTTTCTAGTCAGCTGGCAAAAACAAAAACAAAAAAAAACAAGTCTATAAATGAGGACAGTGGTCTGATATTTCTGTAAATGGCCAGCTACATGCAAATACCAGTTGAAAATTGGGATGAGTTTACAATTAAAGTTGAAACATTTCCATTGTTGGACAAAGTAGTCATTACTATTTTACTTTGATAAAAAGTCACAAAGGGTTTTCAAATTTCCAAAAGTAAAATACAGAGGTGATATAAAAGTGATGTTTAGGTAGTCACTTTACATATTGTTTGTTTAGTTTGAGCAACACCATGCATCCCATTTCATGACCTTATCATGTGTACACTCTTTATCTGCAAAAGTAAGTCATTTGATGGAGTAAAAAACATGTTTCTGAAATGTAGTGCAGTAAATGAATTAAGTTGCACAAAATGACTATATTTAATAATAGTGATAGCATAAAGCAGTTAAAAGTTATTAACTGTAGTCTTCTAAGTTACTTTCCAAGGGGCATTTAATACATAGGTTTATGCCTGGCTTTTGTTATCTGTATTGTTTATCCAGTTCTATTGGCATATTAACTCTAGTGACTAACTTTGCTGCCTGACCAGAACCGAACGAATGATCCAGTAAACAGCTAACCAGCACACCAGCTGTGTCCTCCAAATTCAGGAATAAGGAGACCATGTCTCAACCTTGTCCTGTTATGATCAATTGAGTCTACAGATGTGAACCTCAGAGGATCAGCCCCTGAACTGGTCATGCAGCTTACATGTCCAGTCCCGGACCTAACAAAAAAGTTAAACAGTATTTAATTTTCCTCCATTAACTGTCGTGACACGTCAATTTTACCTCTCGCAGCTCGACAAACCCACAAGGCTACAAGGTTACGCCCTTTGAACCACCAAGTTTCATTTCCTGCTCTCAGTGTACACAAACTTGTGTCACTTCCTGTCAGAAAGTTACATCAGACACAAAGGTGTATGATCTTTTATGGAACTTGTAACTCAAGGGTTTTTTCATAGGCGGTTTGAAAACGTCATAGTGCTAAACGCCTTTTTTTCCCCTTAAATTAATGATTGAATTAATAAAATACTTGAATACACAAAGTCCTACATATACATATATGTAGTCTTTATGGAAAGTGCATTAAGATATCTGTTTTGTGATTTAGCGCTATATAAACCAAATTGAATTGTAGTATGTACAGTACACACAGCATATTTATTGTTGATGCATCAATATATATCTATATATTACTTGTACATGTGATCTTTGTAAAATATTCCATCAGCCTATGTATTTTCTTTTGTTTGGACAGATTTGAGAAGGGCCGTATCTACACCTACATTGGAGAAGTAGTCGTCTCCGTTAATCCGTACAGACAGATGGACATTTACGGCAAAGATACCATTGATGCGTACAGGGGCCGGGAGCTGTACGAAAACCCTCCTCACCTGTACGCCGTGTCTGATGCTGCCTACAAGGCCATGAAGAGACGGGCCAAAGATACCTGCATCGTCATATCAGGTCTGTCTCTTTCCCACTCTAAATCTTCACCCAATAAGCCTAATAATCATTGTGGAATGATTCCATGTAGCATTATGTTTACTTTGATGCATTAGTCCTTTGAAATTGATGCTGATTACACATATGTAGAAACAGAACTGCTAGATGAATAAAAGAAAATGGAGAGAGAACTTTGCTTAGTTAGATCTATACCTCTGTTAATCCTGAGGTTTGGCCTGTGTGTGGCGCCAGACGAAAAGCTTTGTTGTCATCTAAAGACTTGACTCAGCAACCATCTGTCTGGAGTTGCATCCAAAGTTAATGTTTTAAAGGATCAATTGACCTTTTTTTTGATTAGTCAATTATTGTATGGTCTATGAAATATCAGAACATTGTGAGACATCTTTAACTATCTTGTTTGTTAAAAATAAAAGATATTAAGTGCACCATCATAGCAGACAAAAATAATCAAATACTCGTGTTTTAGAAGCTAAAATTTTGGGCAATTTTGCCAAGAATTCATAGTACTTCCACTTGTTTAAGGATAGGAGACTTGCAGAATGAGTACATCTTTTACATCTCTCCTCAAACCTTTTTATAGATCTTTTAAAATAAAGAAAGGAATCTGTTTTAGTATTACTAGCTTATACTGTTGGGTATTTTATTACATTACATTTTTATAATATTTCTTATTGTCTGAATTTATTTGCCTCATTGCTGTCATAGAATGTTCACTTTATAACACTGGTTTGAAGTATAAAGTTTAACATTATTTTGTATTATTATTATTGAACCATATCAATGGTTCAATTTTGCCAGCTGATTTTTTGTAAATATATCAATCAATCAATCAATCAATCAATCAATCAATTAATCAAACAATTAATCAGTTGTTTCATTGACAGCCAGTCCTCTTCTTTTTAGTTAACGTTAGTCTCCTATCAACAGTTTTTAAATTTACTGCTGCACATGCTAACATTTAGCATCATTGAACAACATTCAGAATATTTACTGAGTCTGTTAGCATTTGGCTACTTCACAGCGCTGTCGAGATAGGTCTGTGAATTAGAGACTATCCCAAAGTTAGCATTAACTTAGGTTAGCATCTTGGCTGGAACTGAATGGAACTGAAGCAGACAGCTGCTAGGAAATGTCTTTTGGTATCCTTTGGGCGCTGCACAGGTTCCCCATCTCACTGATATCACTGATGCTTGGTAACCACTCACTACAGAGCCTTCCTGTCCTGGGCCATGCACATCCCATGCAAGTTTGTAATCTTTTAATCAGGATACTTTCTATCGTTCCTTTGTAAAAGTTACCAAGAACTTGGCAGGGGAATGTTTTATTTTTTAATTTTCTCTTACGTTTTTTTAAGAAACACACACAGCAGTTTTTAAGTAAAGAGTTATTGTATAAATAAATAAATATAATAAATATTATTTTATTCAGATTTACTGATCTGTTCATCAGTGTTCAAACCTGTGTGGGTTTTGTATTTTAGGTGAAAGTGGGGCAGGAAAAACAGAAGCTAGTAAATACATCATGCAGTACATTGCGGCCATCACAAACCCAGGCCAGAGGGCCGAGGTTGAGAGGTGAGTGTTGCTTTAGAATTATACACTTCCTCAATCCAACACAAATAAATAACTGGATCTTGAGAATTTGATGTTATCATAAATCCTCTTGATTTCTTCTTGTCTTCCGACACCATTTTCACCTCCCTGATGGCTTGTTCACACGTTTCCATCAACGGTTACCACAATGTGATAAATCAGTGTGAAGAATGTCCTGCTCAAATCCAACTGTGTGCTGGAAGCCTTTGGGAACGCCAAGACAAATCGCAACGACAACTCTAGCCGCTTCGGCAAGTACATGGACATCAACTTCAACTTCAATGGGGAACCTACCGGAGGACACATCAACAACTACCTGCTGGAGAAGGTGAGGGGGTGGGTGGGTGGGCAGGATGATGGAGGAGCTTTGAATGCAGACAAGGGACCTTCACGGTTCCAAGAAACGCAAAAACAAACTAGTCATATGCTTTTTGGAGGACATAAAGGGCCCACCTCTAAAGGAAAGTACAGAAAAGTTCTGCTCATTTAGTTTTTAAATGATGTCTTCTCTCTCGAACATCAATGTTTCACGAGGTGAAGACAAAGAGGTGTGAGGGAACATCCATGAATAGATGGATCTGTGAAGCCGATGTGCCGCTGCATGTTAATGACTGGCTCACCTGGGGCTACTTGAAGCTGCTGTATTTATCCGTTCTGTTAAAGAACCGTCTGGCACTCAGAGCTGGTGTGAATGATGGTGCCATGATTCATTTTCAGAGGGCAGGAATAACCACACCATTACTAAACTGCCCTGCTTCTGCACCAGCCGTCAACATGGTGCTGCTGTGGTGGTCGCTGCTAATCAGTTTAGTTTTGAATTTAGTGTCTTGAAGAAAAAACCCAAACCGCCATACTTAAACTCTGTTGGAAAATTAGTTGGTTGTGGTTTTGTTGCTTGGTTGTGGATTTGTCTTACTGGGTGATCCATTCTTGAGTGCATGATGTCACTTTTAGACATTTTTAGTGCAGCTATAGTGGAGATCATTCAGCTGTCTAAAACACCAGGTTTTGCTGTCAATCTCTCAAAATCCAAGAGCAAAGACCTTTTTTTTTAAGATACTTTAGGGCATTTTAGGCCTTTATTTTTAAAATGACAGCTGAAGACATGAAAGGAGATAGAAAAAGGCAATGACATGCAGCAAAGGGCCGCAGGTTGGAGTCAAACCCACGGCCCCTCCGTCAAGGAGTGAACATTCATATATGGGCGTGTACTCTACCAGGTGAGTTACACAGGTGCCCAAAGACCTTTTTAGATGTACAATTTGTCACCAAAAGTACAGCAAGTAACCATCCAAGGAACAATCTATCTTTGACCTTTGGCCACATGACATGTTGCACTTTGAGTTGAGAGTTTTACTCTCTTCCTTTTGACTAGAAACTTGTTTTGACCCCTTTAGAGCGTTACTTGTCTTTTGTTACCTAACTTGTTTTATTTAGCTTAATATGAATTCTGTTTCAGTTAATACATTATTTGCTCTACCTTTAGATGTAACCAAGAGAGGTTTGATACAAGCAAACACACTTCTTGGTGTAGTTGAAAGCAATTTAGAGGAAAAAACTAAAAGTGAGAGCAGACAATGCAGGAACTCATACAATAAACAACACATTTAAACATGCTTCAATAAATCACAGAATGCATTGTTCATCATAGAATAATTGTATAAGAGTCTCTGAGGATGGATGTTTGGTTCGCTACCATAATGTGTTCTCCTGTTCAAGTCCAGGGTAGTCCAGCAGCAAGACGGGGAGAGGAACTTCCACTCATTCTACCAGGTAAACTCTTATCTATGCTGCTGCTAAACATACACTTATAATGCTCAAGTATTACTCCCTGAACTCACATTGAGACTTATAAAAATTAAAAAATCTAATCAAAAATATTATGGATTACTTTTACCTTAACTTACATTACCTTTATTGAATTTATTAAATTTGATCTGAAATGTTATGTGCATTTATAACAGTTACTCCGTGGAGGTGCAGAGGAGATGCTGGAGTCATTTCATCTGCAGAATGATCCTGCTGTTTATATTTATACCAGAGAGGGAGCTGCAACTGTTGTGAGTTTGTCACCTTTACATTTAATTTACACTTTAATAAAATGAGTTAATTGAAAAACAGCTGTTACAAATAACCTGAAACAAACATTTTAAATAAATAATTATACTCTCTGAAGCACCAAATTCCAAAATCCAGGATGTCCCCTATGAACTTCAGCTCATGTTCTTTTGACTGAAATAATAATTCTAATTCCTTTTTTCTTAAGACCTCCAACAATGATCGCTCAAGCCACAAAGCAGTGATGAGTGCCCTGGGAGTGATCGGCTTCTCTGGAGAGGAAATTAACTCAATTTATCAGATACTGGCCTCCATTCTTCTGTTGGTAAGGCATGCATGGATTATTAAAAAATAGGAAAAGTAAAATTTATATTCTAGGATTAAAATTAGAAAGTATTTTCCTCACCACAGGTGCAACGTTGAATGTTCAAATTTTAACTGCCACTTTACCATTGTTTTTTTGGCTGGGGAGTGACACCAATCTACCAGCCACTTGCATATTTTACCAGCATTCGCCTGGTAAATGATATTTATTTTAAAACCACCTGTTAGATTATCTAGCCATGTACTGTACACTAAACTGTCTCTTTGTCATGAGATCACCAACACAGATGGGATAAGATTAGGGCTCCATAATGAACTGGAATGGTCTGTTTTTCAGGGAAATGTGCAGTTTGAGACTGATGGTGAGTGCGTTCAGATCCTGGGACTCGAAGCTATCAACCACATCGCTGAGCTGACGGCCACAGAGGCGGACAGTGTTATCAAGAGCCTGCTGTTCCGCACTGTGGCCACCGGGGGCGGCGAGGTCATCGAGAAGGGACACACGGAGCAGGACGCCTGCTTTGGGCGAGATGCTTTCGCCAAGGTGCTGTTGCTTCACTTGTTTATCTACAAGTCAAACATTCCAACCTAATTTGGACAAAATAGTTTATCAGGAGAAGATTTATGCTTCATACAGATTATTGGTATTATACAGCTTTTCCAGGATAAGACAATTATGTTAACATCATCACTGTGGCATGCTTTCCTTTTATCTTATTTTCACAGTTGTCAAATTATTTTAATTTCTGGCTCTAAACACACACTTTCTTATTTCCCCGCCCAAGGCTCTTTATGAGAGACTTTTTTGCTGGATTGTAAACCGCATCAACAGTGTCATTGAAGTTAAAGACTACAACCCAGTGCTTCATGGGAAAAACACAGTCATCGGCGTGCTGGATATCTACGGCTTCGAGATCTTTGAAAACAACAGGTTGGTGATGTTGTGTTGTGAAATGTATTTTCTTAAGTGGAAATTTGTCATTGTTGATGCTGTTGATAAAGTGTTTGTTCCTCTGTTTTTCGGCCAGTTTTGAACAGTTCTGCATCAACTACTGCAACGAGAAGCTGCAGCAACTCTTTATCGAGCTGATCCTCAGACAGGAACAAGGTGAATACCAGAGAGAGGGCATCACCTGGCAACATGTAAGAAACCCACTGAAACAACAAGAAATGCAAACAAGGTGCCATGTCACACAGAAAGCCATGTCACACAGAAAAACACACACATTTGCAGATCAATTAATACTCTAATGCTAGCTGTTCTCAATATATGAGCCCTTAAGACAATTGCCAAGAATACATTTATATATGTTTCTACCAAAAATAATTTTTTTGCACCTTGCTGACGATCTTTGTTGTTTATGTTTTGTTTTAATTTGCACTCTATATATTTGTACTCTGTTCCACTTTTTTTTCATTAAAACTGCTGCACAACAATTTCAATCTGGATAAATAAAGTTTCCATTATAAAGTCGCCTATTAAAAATGATTTGTGACAATACATTTGGTGCAGATGTGACACACAAGCTTTTGCACTTATAAATGTTGGTAAGTGCAAAAGCATGCAAAAAAATTGCATCATCAGTACATGATGCACTTGCGACTTATAAACATCACTGCATTTCCCTCTTACTTAACAATCTTAATCTTACTGTATATACACAGATTGATTACTTCAACAATCAGATCATTGTGGACCTTGTGGAGCAGCCCCACAAAGGAATCATCTCCATTTTGGACGAAGCTTGCCTCACTGTTGGCAAAGTCACCGACACAGTCTGCCTGGAGAGCATGGACACCAAACTGGCCCAGCACCCCCACTACACGTCCCGCAAGGTGAGAACACATCAGAAACATCATCTGTCAGGATTCATCTCAACTTCATATAGCTACTCAGAAGACCTTTCTCAGGCTGCGGGGCTGCTGTTCAACTTGAAACTGAAATGATGTTTAAAAAGGGATCTCGGAAAACGTGGTTGCAATTTCACTTAGTTTGGGGAAGTGGTGATACGTTGTTGACATATCCTCCTCAGATTCCTAAAAACAAAAAATGAGGAAATCTTATTTTATGCACAAGCTGGAGTTGCATAGAAGTTACCAGTAGAAATGCCAAAGTGAAACTATTTTTTTTTTGACTTAACAAGCAAGAGCAATGAGTCGTTAAAGCACTTTTAAGTGCCCATAATATGAAATGATAACTTTTTCTGGGATTTGGGTGTTATTTTGTGTCTCTGGTGCTTCCACACTCACAAAAACTTGGAAAAAAACTATCCATGCTCTTTTGAGTGTGATACAGGTTTCTAAATATTCTCTGCCTTCAGTCACTGGGTGAGCTGTTCAAAATCTGCACGCCTTTCTACGTAGCTAGCCGAGACGAGGTGCATGCTCGTGCTAGCATTCTAGCTCGTTCTCAATGGCAAAACATTGTTACAGCACACACTAGTTCACCATAATCTACAAAAGAACTACCTCCATGTCCCTGTTCTGCAGGTATTCCACACAAAAAGAAACTATGAACCTAAAATGAAACTGACATGTGTGCTTTATAATGTGCTGTAACATGGGTGTATTTTTGTGTTGCAGTCAGTAGGGAGCAGAGTTTCTCCAATTTTTTGTCTTCAGAGACATCATAACATGCATCTCAAACAGCAGGGCCACTATCATGCTGCCATTATTCCCTCCTCTTAAAGCTGAAATATGGTACACTATTGTATTGAATGTAATCTTTTGTACTGGTGGTTCTGTAATCACACTGTCTCCTCCTCTTTTCCAGCTCAGCCCCACAGACAAAACCATGGACTTTCAGAAACACTTCCGTATTCGCCACTATGCTGGAGACGTCACGTGAGTCACTCATACGTTGTCACACTTTACCACAGTTGTGTGCTTTGGCCCAGGGGGCCGGTCTGAAAAAGTGACAGGGTGTTGCGCAGAGTTAAAAAAATGTAAGCCAAATTATCCTATTAAGAAATGTCGGTTTATTATATTGGCAGCAGTGAGTTAAGTCATAGAGGTGTTCCAGTGTTGTTGTTAGTGTTGTGCTTAAAGGGACAGCTTTACTGATCAGGAGTTATTGTAAATTGTGGTTAAAATCACCTTTAACAAAGTGAAGTCTTAATGTATGACAACTGGGTGCTGAAAAACTATTCATTTGTGTCTTAACTCTCTTATGATCTCACATCTCAAAGTGTATTCCTAAAGGTTAAATCCCATAATATCCCATACAGTAGTTAGTGCTTAATTTACATTTACGACAAATTTAAGATAAATCATACACTAGATTTTAACCACAATATTGACCAAGTGTGTATTGCTATTTACGTTGTTCCATACCAAACATTGGTCACCTATTCCAATATGTGTAGGATGTCATCCACATGCATACATTTGCATTATAAGGTACATATATACTGTACAATCCATTCATGTGAAACCACATGAAGAAAACTCCTCATGAGTATACTGTAAAGTGCACTAACCTGCACAGCCAGGCGTAGAGATACAACCATAGACATGTACAACACACGTGGCATGTAGAGGCAATGAGAGGAGATACTCCCATCTGTGTTGACTGCAGAGAGTCAACACAGAGAGACTGCAGCTTTGATTTTTAACATTTTATGACTTATGTATTTAAAGCTTTAGTGCGTGACTTTTTTAGAATAATGAATGTCCGTTACATTCAAGCCATTCCCAAAAGACTGTCAGCTCCACACAACTCTCTCTGTTTTTCTCAGCATGGCTGTGTTTAGAAATTGGTGTTGTCTGGGGACTTTCGCGCGCAAAAACTTGAGTGAAGATAAGTACATCTTTGGAAGAGTTCATCGTGTCACCCATATTAAGTCAAAATGTGACTTAATATGAGTGACACCTGTTGGAAATGCAAGTTTTGAAATACATGGAATAAAGTAAAGATTAAAATTGCCATGTTATTATAGAAAAGATCTTATCTGAGATAGAAAATGTAAAGGTAAGTTCAAATTAAAGATAAGTAGCTGATCTTCCAAAACAACAGCAGAAACACGTGTTTATTTCACCTGTTAAGGCTTCACATGTGTAGTTTAGGCCATCCCTCCCCTTTAGTCTTAATTTATAAAGATCCTTTTGG